>NC_041381.1:624370628-624388683 GCF_002162155.2 Triticum dicoccoides
CAAGCGCCACGCCGCCGCGTCGTACGCGCGGGCCGCCTCGTGCGCGGTCCGGAACGACCCGAGGCCAAGCCGAACGTCGCCGGACCGGATCTCGGCGGAGTACGAGCCGCTCGGGCGCTCGCGGACGCCGCGGTAGCCCGAAGAACACCGGTGGCGCGGTGGTGGGGGGAAAGCGGCGAGAAAGAGCGGCGAGGTGGCGAGGAGAAGGGCGTGTGACAGTGTGGTGAGCGTCGGATTTTATAGACGCGCGTGAAGCGGCGCGCCAGCTGCCGCTTTCTCCCGCGCGCGCAAACGCTTCCCGCGCGCGGTAATTTGCCGTCACCGCTGGAGCGCGCGAAACCGGGCCGCGCGCGCTAAATGTCGATTTTACCGCGCGGACGCATCTTTTGGCACGCCTATTGGAGATACTCTAAATACCCAGTAAGCATAAGCATTAGCTCTTCCTGATAAGGAGGTGATCGAGCCACACCTTCCCGTACGGCTACCTTGTTACCGTTGGAGTCGGCCTTACCGAATTGCATGTTGCTACGGCTTCTTTGAGCTTTCAGCAGGATAATGCATAACCGTTCTCTGTTGGTTTGCAACTGCAAGAGAGATCCATCCACAGGACGAACAGTTTACCTTTTGTGTTTTTTGAAACATTTTTTGCTCGTCTACAGTTTTATGGTCCTAAGTCCAAAGCTGAATCACGGGGAGGGGCGACGATCGATCATGGTGTCACGGGCTCACTGCACGGAAATCCCACCGGCGGACAGGGACGCCACGACGTCGACGTCGAACGTCTGGCTTCTTCCTTCGCACGCGCCCTGGGCCGCTTCTACCCCTATGCCGGGCGCCTCACCGTGGCGCCGGCTAGAGAGGGCAGGGCGTCGCCTGAGAGCCTCGCCATTTCGCTCCGCTGCAGCGGCGAGGGCGCCGAGTTCGTCCACGCCGTGGCGCCCGGCGTCGCCGTCGCGGACGTTGTTAGACAAATAAAGCCACGGCAGTGGCCAGTGTGCATTCGGGCGCGGGCTGGATGTGTCGTGTGCGTGTGTGACCGCGCGTGCGTGCGCGTGGTTCGTTTCCAGCTAGCGATGGAGCCGGAGGTGTGACCGCGTCCAGGGCTGTTGGTGGCCGCGTCGTCCGCGTGCGGGCGAGATGGGAGCGTGGGCCAGGTATAGCGATGAACGCGGGGCGTGGGCGAGTGGGTGCACCGTGGGCGTGGCATGCGTACGTGTGTGCGTGGGTATAAACTCTCGCCGATCCTATGTGTATCAATGGCCGGGTGTATTGAGTTCGTGCTCAAGGAAAAGGACGCCGTTCGAGCGGCGGTGGCGTACGTGCGCCAAGAAAATTTTCTTGTGTCCCTGTGTCCATCTCCCTCCTCTAGTCTTCTTCTTCCTTGATCGAGTCGGAGGTGAGAGCTGAGTGAGCTAGAGCTTGAGAGAGCTAGGGCTAGCCTGCAACAACAATTGGTATCGGAGCATCGGGTTCGGAGGAGCTCGCCGGCAATGGCGCTCGTCCCGTGCGGCGGCGGAGCACGGTGATGCCGGGCGTGTGGAGAGCGCGGCGGCCGCGGCGGACCTGCGCGGTGGCGCAGAGGCTGCGGTGGCGCGGCGCGGCGCGGCTCGGCGGAGGAAAGACCAAGCTCCGGGATACGCCGGATCGGCCGCGTTGGTCGCGTCGGAGCGCGGGCTGGTGGCATGCGGAGTGTGGCAGAACAAGCCGCGGCGACGGGCTCACCGCGTCGGGCGCGTGTATGGGCGCGCGCCAGACGTAGCGGGCACGTCGGGACCGCGGGTGCGGACCACGTCGAGGCGCTGGACCTGGTGCGCAGATCGCGTACGTGCGCGGCGGGAGCGTGGGCCGGGAGCGCGGGGACGTGGGGAATGCGCTCGAAGGGCATGGCGGCACGGCGGCAGGCGTGGCAGCGACGTCAGGGCGGTGGCGGCTACAACGACGTCAACGGCGTGGTGAAGGCAGCAGCGGTGCGGTGCGGCGGCCATGGCGACGAGACGACGACGACGAGCCAAGGCCCCTGTCGGCAGGCCGTGCGGCGAGGCCGTGGCTTAGGGGGGTGAATGTTAGACAAATAAAACCACGGCAGTGGCCAGTGTGCGTTCGGGCGCGGGCTGGATGTGTCGTGTGCGTGTGTGACCGCGCGTGCGTGCGCGTGGTTCGTTTCCAGCTAGCGATGGAGCCGGAGGTGTGACCGCGTCCAGGGCTGTTGGTGGCCGCGTCGTCCGTGTGCGGGCGCGACGGGAGCGCGGGCCAGGTATAGCGATGGACGCGGGGCGTGGGCGAGTGGGTGCGCCGTGGGCGTGGCATGCGCACGTGTGTGCGTGGGTATAAACTCTCGCCGATCCTCTGTGTATCAATGGCTGGGTGTATTGAGTTCGTGCTCAAGGAAAAGGACGCCGTTGGCGTACGTGCGCCAAGAAAATTTTCTTGTGTCCCTGTGTCCATCTCCCTCCTCTAGTCTTCTTCTTCCTTGATCGAGTCGGAGGTGAGAACTGAGTGAGCTAGAGCTTGAGAGAGCTAGGGCTAGCCTGCAACAACAGACGTCACTGTCTCGCTCCTTATTCCGCGGGTGGTCTGGTCCTTCTTCCCGCTCAACGGGATGCTCGGCGCAGACGCCATTGCCGACTCGCACCCGGTCCTCGCCGCGCAGGTAACCGAGCTCGCCGACGGCGTCTTCATCGCCATGTCGATGAACCACAGCGTCGCCGACGGGACGACCTTCTGGCAGTTTTTGAACACCTGGTCCGAGCTAACCCGCCTCGGCCTGGGTGCCGGTGACGCCGCCGCTGGCAACGATGCTATGATGTCCACGCCGTTGCCCGTGTTCGACAAGTGGTTCTTCGACGGCTGCACAATCCCCATCCCTCTACCCTTCGGCAAGCTGGAGGACATCGTCGGCCGGTGTCTAGATCTGTTCAGCCGGTGCAGGAATGCTTCCTCCATTTTTCGGCGGCGACCTTGAAGAAGCTCAAGGCAACGGCGAACGGCGAGATCTCCAGCACCACCACCATCTCCTCGCTGCAAGCCCTGCTCGCGCACCTGTGGCGCGCCGTGTGCCGCGCCCGGCGGCTCGCGCCGGAGCAGGAGACGGTGTACATCATCTACGTTGGATGTCGGGGCCGCGTTGGCGGCATACCAGCGTCTTACGCGGGCAACGCGCTGGCGCACGTCACCGCGAAATCATCCGCCGGCGAGATCATGGGCAACGGCCTGGGCTGGGCGGCATGGCAGCTGAACCGGGCCGTGGCGTCGTTTGACGAGGCGAGCGCGAGGGACAAGCTCGCGTCATGCCCCCAGGAGCAGGAGCCCAGCTTCGCGCACCTGCCCGAGCTCGTGGCTTCCGCTCCGACGATGTTGTTGACGGGGAGCTCGCCGCGGTTCGACGTGTACGGGAACGACTTCGGGTGGGGCGCGCCGCTGGCCGTCCGGAGCGGCGCGGGGAACAAGGTGGACGGGAAGGCGACGGTGTACGAGGGGCGAGGCCGCGGAGGGAGCATGGCGCTGGAGGTGTGCCTCGCTCCCGAGGCGCTCGCCAGGCTCGTCGCCGACGAGGAGTTCATGGCCGCAGTGGGCGTAACCAGTAGCACTGATGCATAATCATCATAATCGTGTCTCTTCCAGGAAACTATGGTCAGTTGCATGAAATTTTTCATGCATTCAATGGATTCCCCTTTGTCCTCCTCCGTCACCTTCTCCCTCTTCCGCCTCCTCCTCGCCTCCGCTAATGAAGCCGTTGGCACGCGGCCAAGTAGGGCGTCCCCGTCTCGGCTTGGCCATGTTTCCTTGCCATGCGGGAATCGACTGAACTGAAATAAAATTCCAGTTGCCTGTAAAATAGCAAGTGTGATATGGAATACAATCTGTGGTGTTAGCGAAAAAGATCTACTACGTAGTAAGTACTTAGCTCAAGCCTCAACGAGGGTGCACCCAGGAAAATATTATAGAATAACTAGAAATTCTATCTTATTTCATTTGATTGTCTTCCTCCTGAAAAGTAAACAATGGCATTCTTATCTCAATACAAAGGAGTAAGTTTTAACAAACAAGGTCTCGGAGCACTGGCACAAATATTTCTGAAAACGGGCAAAATATAAAAACATCGAAGTTCAAAACATAGGGGAAAACCTTCGTATTGGGGGAGTCCCTAGCCACATGAATCTAGTGTTCCTCCTCCGTTGTCACCTTCCTCCATCAAAAGATCGTCGGGTTTATCCTCTTCCACCGGCTCCGTCGATAGCAGTGTGCAGGGAAACCCCGATCTACCAGTGGGATATAGAGTTTCTTCGTAATATGATATTAGGTAGGTCTCTGCCTGCCCGTCACTCTGTGCCTTCCAGCAACGGTGGCGACGGTGTTCAATAATGGTTCCTCCAACTTCTACTCCATTTCGATGATGCATGTGCCATCGACCCAACAACGAGATCGGCTGGACATGTAGGTTTCTGCCATCTGCAATTTTCAACCCTTCCGATAGTGGTGGTAGCAGGTGTTCAATAGGTCTCCAGTGGCTTCTTATCGGGCTTCAGCGGTGTGTGCCATATCGGGTCTAGCATCGAGATCGGGTAGACAAGTTTGCATTTCTCTTTGTGAGAACACGGGGAGTTGGTTGCATCTTCGTAAGATTGGTGTTGCTTCCGCAACAACGACGCCAATCTGGTTATTTCTTTCACTCGGAGATACGTTTAGGTATAGTCGACCTATCACCATCTTATTCTCTCGGCCATGGATCCTTTGGGGTCGGCGACATCAACACTTATCGGATATATAGGTCAATGACTTCTTGTCTGTTTGTGTGGATTCTAGATTTTGTTCCAGCAGCGGCACGAATCTCTAGCAGTAGTAACATCTCCGCAATATCGACATGTGCTAGATGGAGAGGGCAGATGATTCCCCAAGGACCGGGTTGTATTTCCTCTTCACCTGGAATTATCACGTAATGTTAGTGTTTGATTAATTCAGAGCTTCGGCTCTTTCAGGGTGAAAAGAAACCCTCATGTTAGTGTTATGTGTAGAAGGATAGAGGGAGAAGGATTGATGGAATATGATTGATGTTGTATTGAGCCTCTCGTGCGGTTTATATAGGTACATGGCTTGAAGGGCAAGAAGCATCTTCTAGAGATAAGGCAGGAGATGATTACAAATCATATGCTATCAAATACAAGAGATATGCATATGTACTTTAACATTATGTAAAGAAAATACTTCTTTAGAATAAATATCTGCTAGATCATGGTGTATTTTTCTTAGAAATTGATCATATTATCATCTTAGTCACGAGGCTCTAAAGCACTAGTAGCAATCACTTGCTAAATATTCTTAACGTTTGAATCCCTTCAAATTTTTGTTTTTTTTTGAAGGGATTTTCAATCCTTCCAATGGGATAACATAATACCCCCCTGTAAACTAGTGATCTAAAAATGCCTTGTATTAGCTTACACAGGAATACTTTACACCGGCCAGGGGCGTGTCAACCAAATCATTTTTCTGAGCTCGGCTCAACACTACTAGGAAAAGGGCTATAGATAATATGGACATTAATGGCGCACCACATGTGGTGTGCCACTACTATATAGCAGTGGCGCACCATGTGTTGGTACGTCAATAGTGTCCATCACACTAATGGTACACCACACCCAGGATGCACCACTACTAACATTTTTTTCCAAAACTAGTAATGGTGCACTAGGGCATAGTGCGTCATTACTAGTTTTAACTAGTAATGGCGCACCACACACTCCGTGCGTCACTACTAACATTTTTTTACCTTTTTAATAAAACTAGTAATGGCACACCAGAGCGTAGTGCGCCATTAGTAGTTCAAACTAGTAATGGCGCACCACATCCACGGTGCGCCACTACTAACATTTTTTTTGGCAAAACTAGTAATGGTGCACCACTTAACAGGTGCGCCATTAGTAACTTGAGACCAGCTAGATATTTTGGACAACCACCTACCACACTCACTTTCCCCACTTCATTCTCTCCACCTCCTCCTCCAAGCTTGTCTCGGCTGCCTCCTCCTCCTCACCTCATTTGCACCATAGATTCACCCAAATTAAGTGGTTAAATCACCTGTTTTTGATAGGTAAGTAAGGGGAAAACTTTCTTTATGTTGTAGATCTATTTTTTTCTCCCTCCAACAACGTGCACATGCATTTTTTATGGCCTAGCTAGATCTACGTATGTTTGTGGTGTTGCATATATTTGTGGTGTTGCATATATGTTTGTGTTTGTAGGTACCGGTATTTGAAATGCGATAGTTGCCAATATTTTGCCGGAATGTTGATTCATTTCCGTTTCAGCGAGAATTTGGCACTATGCATTATTTTTGGTCCTATTTTTAGGCAAAGTCATGCCAAAAAATTTCTTGGTTCTAAAATATCCTTTTGCTCTACCCCGGAGGTGACCATGCTCCGAAGGCATCGTGAATAGGCTTTTGAGCTCCGCGAAGGCCGAGATGCTTCAAAAGAACGAGACGGAGATAAGATCTCCGTGTCGAAGATGCAAGCTGAGGAGCCTTATGGACCCGGATTCCGTACAGGTGCGGGACCACCTGCTCTTGCGTGGTTTCATGGATGGCTATCGGTGGTAAGGTGATGAAGATGATTATGAAGTCGTCCATGGGGGCCGGGCAAGAAATGAGGAAGGGCAGCAAGACAACCGTGGCGAGGGTGGGCGAGAAGACGAAGAATCTCCAGGACATGATCACGAAGTAGATGCAGTACACAATCATCATGTAGAACATGCCGGACATGATGATGAGAAAGATGCCGGAGCAGACGAAGGGCATGATCATGAAGATGAAGATGCCGGTGTAGACAACGATGGACCATCGATGGGCTGGGTGCAGGACCCTCATATTCAAGAGCTGCTTCTCAAGCAGACGGATAAGCAAGAGCTGCCGCCCGAGAGAAAGCCAAGCTGGATCAACTGGAGATAGACGCAGTTACTCCATGGTATGAAGGATGCAGGCCCGAGGATACCCGCCTGAAAGTAACGCTCATGGCTCTGGAGATGAAGGTAAAACACAAAATGACCAACACATGCTTCGAAGAGAACATGTCATTCTGGCACGAACGTCTTCCCAAGGGGAACAAGTGCCCGACCAGTTTCGAGGAGGCAAAGAAAATCGTGTGCCCTCTGGATTTACCGCACGTGAAATACCATGTGTGCATGAACAATTGCATCATTTATCGGGACGAGCACGCGGAGTCTACCATATGTCCGGTGTGCGGTGTCACTCGATACAAGAAGAGTAAGAAAGCTCCTCGAAAAGTGGTGTGGTACTTTCCGATCACTCCTCGTCTGGAGCGGTATTTCTGTTGGAAATATGCCCTAGAGGCAATAATAAAAGGATTATTATTATATTTCTTTGTTCATGATAGTTGTCTTTTATTCATGCTATAATTGTATTATCCGGAAATTGTAATACACGTATGAATACTTAGACCACAACATGTCCCTAGTGAGCCTCTAGTTGACTAGCTCGTTGATCAACAGATAGTCATGGTTTCCTGACTATGGACACTGGATGTCATTGATAACGGTATCACATCATTAGGAGAATGATGTGATGGACAAGACCCAATCCTAAGCATAGCACAAGATCGTGTAGTTCGTTTTGCTAGAGCTTTTTCCAATGTCAAGTATCTCTTCCTTAGACCATGAGATCGTGTAACTCCCGAATACCGTAGGAGTGCTTTGGGTGTACCAAACGTCACAACGTAACTGGGTGACTATAAAGGTATACTACGGGTATCTCCGAAAGTGTCTGTTGGGTTGACACGGATCCAGACTGGGATTTGTCACTCCGTATTACGGAGAGGTATCACTGGGCCCACTCGGAAGTGCATCATCATGAGCTCAAAGTGACCAAGTGTCTGGTCACGGGATCATGCATTATGGTACGAGTAAAGTGACTTGCCGGTAACGATATTGAACGAGGTATTAGGATACCGACGATCGAATCTCGGGCAAGTAACGTACCGGTTGACAAAGGGAATTGAATACGGGATTGATTGAATCCTCGACATCATGGTTCATCCGATGAGATCATCGAGGAGTATGTGGGAGCCAACATGGGTATCCAGATCCCGCTGTTGGTTATTGACCGGAGAGGCGTCTCGGTCATGTCTGCATATCTCCCGAACCCGTAGGGTCTACACACTTAAGGTTCGGTGACGCTAGGGTTGTAGAGATATGAGTATGCAGTAACCCAAAAGTTGTTCGGAGTCCTGGATGAGATCCCGGACGTCACGAGGAGTTCCGGAATGGTCCGGAGGTGAAGAATTATATATAGGAAGTCAGGTTTCGGCCATCGGGAAAGTTTCGGGGGTAACCGGTATTGTACCGGGACCACCGAAAGGGTCCCAGGGGTCCACCGGGTGGGGCCACCTATCCCGGAGGGCCCCATGGGCTGAAGTGGTGTGGGAACCAGACCCTGGTGGGCTGGTGCGCCCCACCCAAGGGCCCAACGCCTAGGGTTGGAAACCCTAGGGGGCTGTTGTGTTGGGTTTCGTAGTAATTTCAAAAAATTTCCTACGCACACGCAAGATCATGTGATGCATAGCAACGAGGGGAGAGTATTGTCTACGTACCCAACACAGACCGACTGCGGAAGCGATGACACGACGTAGAGGAAGTAGTCGTACGTCTTCTCGATCCAACCGATCAAGCACCGAAACTACGGCACCTCCGAGTTCGATCACACGTTCAGCTCGATGACGATCCCCGGACTCCGATCCAGCAAAGTGTCGGGGAAGAGTTTCGTCAGCACAACGGCGTGGTGACGATCTTGATGAACTACAGCAGCAGGGCTTCGCCTAAACTCCGCTACAGTATTATCGAGGAATATGGTGGCAGGGGGCACCGCACACGGCTAAGGAATCGATCACGTGGATCAACTTGTGTCAACTTGTGTGTTTAGAGGTGCCCCTGCCTCCGTATATAAAGGAGCCAAGGGGGGAGGGGGCGCCGGCCAAGAGGGAGAGGCGCAGGAGGACTCCCCCCCAATCCTATTCCAACTAGGATTCCCAAGGGGGAAAGAGGGAGAGGGGTGGCCGGCCACCTCTCCTAGTCCTAATAGGACTAGGGGAAGGGGGGAGGCGCGCAGCCCCCTTGGCTGCCCATTTCTCCTTTCCACTAAGGCCCATGATGGCCCATATGGTTCCCGGGGGGTTCCGGTAACCCTCCCGGTATTCCGGTAAAATCCCGATTTCACCCGGAACACTTCCGATATCCAAATATAGGCTTCCAATATATCAATCTTTACGTCTCGACCATTTCGAGACTCCTCGTCATGTCCGTGATCACATCCGGGACTCCGAACAACCTTCGGTACATCAAAATGCATAAACTCATAATATAACTGTCATCATAACCTTAAGCGTGCGGACCCTACGGGTTCGAGAACAATGTAGACATGACCGAGACACGTCTCCGGTCAATAACCAATAGCGGGACCTGGATGCCCATATTGGCTCCTACATATTCTATGTCACATCCCTAGTTTCCGGCATTGCTCTAGCCTAGCTTCATGTGTGCATCATGTCTATATTTTTGAAACTTGAATTGAGGAATATTGGAAGCCTCAAAACCCTAAATAAAAGAGGGGCAAAAACCCTAGAAATCTCATTCATTGCTCCAAAAGGCTCTTCTTAAATGTTTGATAATTTTTGGTAAGGGTTCTGGTCCCAACCAAAATATTGAACATTTTTAAGGATTTATTTTTGGGACTTTGGATTTAATTCATTAGCTATTTGAATTTGAATTATATTCATATAATTAGAATATAATTTCAAATACCCCCTGAAATATTTTATAAGCTTTTGGAAAAGTCCATCTAGCAATATAAAATATTCAGAGGAGCTTTGGCATTGTTTGAATTATTATTTTAATTCAAAACAGTGGCAAAAGAATTAAAAAAAAGAAAACAAAACTGAAATAGAAATAAAAGAGAGAGAGAGAAGGAAGTACCTGGGCCACTTACCTGTAGCCGGCCCAGCTCCCCCCCCCACCTGGCCGGCCCAGCCCACCTCCTCCCCCTTGTCTTCTTCCTCCCCTCGCACCGAAGCAGCTCGGTGGCGAGCGCCGATGCCGCCTCGGCCACCTCCTGCTTCCACCGAGGCGTTCCCGAGCCTCCCCCTCACGCCACGGAGACGCCCTCGCCCCCTGCACCTCCCCTCTCTCCCCCTGGACCCCATTCCCTCCTCTGTTTCCCTCTCGCGCACAGCACCGAGCGGAGCTCGCCGCCATCGTCGCCGTACCCATGGCCACCGGCCACCCCTAGCCTCACCGACGCCCCAGGAAGCTCCGCCGGTCCTCCCTCGACCTCCTCGCCGTGTCACGCGACCAGAAGAGCCCCGGAACGCCACCCCCGACGTTTTCCCCTCGCCGGCCGCCGAGGATCTTCTCCGTCGATTCGGCCACTCCGGCGCGCCCCCGAGCCGGCTAACCATCCCTACGGCACCGCTGTGAGCTCCTACGCCTCCCCTCCCTCTTTCCCCCTTCGATTGCGCCCTATAGCCGCCGCCCCACGAGCTCCGAAGCCGCCGTCCGCCATGGCCGGTGAGCTCCGTGCTCCCGAGCTTCTCCGCCTGCGTTCGTTGCCTCCGGGTGTTCCTGGTGACCCCAGCATCCCGTAGAGCCCATCGGCCGCGCCCGCCGTGCCGTGTAACGCCGAAACCGAGCACGCCCGAGCTCCGGCCACCGCTGCCGAGCTCGAGGCCATCGTCTCCGGCCGCCCTAGCTGCTGCTGCTTGCTGAAATGGGCGCGGGTGAGCTCCAGCTCCCCGTAGCCGCTCTCCTCCGTCCATTTGGACGCCGGAGGAGCGAGCCCGCGCCCTCCGCCGCGCCTGTTGCCACCGGCGACGAGCCGCCGGCGGGTTAGGCCCTGCTGACCAGGGGTTTGACCCCCCCTGGGTCGATGACAGGTGGGGCCAGCCCCCCTGTTAATTAGTTAGTTTATTTTAATTTAATTACCCCCCTGCTGACACTGACATGTGGGCCCTAGTGTCTTAATTTTTAATTAAACTAAATAAACCCCTGTTAACCCCCTGTCACTGATGTGTGGGTCCCACACGTCAGGTTTGACCCGGACCAGCCCGTTGACCTGCTGACGTCACTATGACGTCAGGCTGGCGCATTAATTCAATTACTGGATTTATTAATAATCAGGAAATTCCAGAAAATTGTATAAACTTCAATAATTCATAGAAAATTAACCGTAACTCCAAATTAAATAATTTATATATGAAAAATTATCAGAAAAATTCAAGGAATCCATCTGTACCATTTTCATGCATGTTAGAACAACTTATAGCTGCTGTTTAGCACAAATCAATTAAATGGCATTTGAATAATCACATATGGAGTTTAAATTTGAATCTTGTATTCAAACCAACTTCATTTAATCTGTTGCTAGTTGCATTAGCTCAAAACACATTCATTTTGCCATGTCATGATCATGCATCATATTGTGCATTGCATTGATTGTGTTCCCTTCTGTGTTGCCGGTATTTGTCCCCTCTCGATAGACATGATACCGATGATGTGATCGTTGACACTGATGAAGACTCAATGTTATCTTCAGAAGTGCCAGGCAAGAAAAACCCCCTTGTTCATTCCAATACAATCCTACTCTCTCGCTCCTGCTCTCTTTTACTGCATTAGGACAACAACGATTCATCTGTTACCTGCTGCGGTAGCTGAACCCCTTTATCCTTTGCATGACCTGTCATTCCACAGTAAATAGATGAAACCCACTAGTATGAGTAGGAATTGTTTGAGCCCTGTTGTGCCTACTCATTCATGCTTGTTTGTCATGCCTGCTACTGCTTAGAGTTGAGTCAGGTCTGATTCATCGGGGATGAATCAGAGGCGTGTGAACATGTCCTACTGTGTGTGAGCTAAGTGTGTGAACACGATTTGGTAAAGGTAGCGGTGAGAGGCCATGTAGGAGTACATGGTGGGTTGTCTCATTGCAGCCGTCCTCAGGAACTGAGTTCTGTGTTTGTGATCCATGATTCAGCTACTACCATACATTGGGCCCTGAAATATGACCCCGCTCGACTTCTTATTCACCCTAGTCCTCTGTCCGGGAGTTGCAAGTAGTTTCTGGTGTTTGTAGCTTACTGGAGGCCGTGGACAGCGCTGACCGTAGGGGTGGGCTGTGATGCGGTAGGTACGTGGCACGGTGTACCGGATGCCCGTTTGGTATCTCGGGAACCCTGTTCACATCGTTTGGGGCTGTGAGCGAAACTCCGGCCGGATCTCCTCATGGATGGAACCCGAATAGGCGATAAACCTGGACTAGAGACTTGAGTGTTTAGGTAGGTCGTGGTCTACACCCACGTCGGCTTTCGCTTGAAGTCTGCCGAGCACATGTCGTGTGCAGACGCTAAGTGGTGGAAACATGTATGAAGAAGTACACCCCTGCAGGGTTAACATCATCTATTCGAATAGCCGTGTCCGCGGAAAAAGGACTTCTGGGTTGCTTATATCAGTTCATAGACAAGTGAAAGTGGATACTTTAAAATGCGCAAGATAAGCGTGAGTGCTATGGATGGCGTTCTCGTAGGGAGACGGGAGCGGATCCATAGTGGTGTATTGATATGGTGAATATGTGGACTCGTGTGCGCCACCTCAAAAGAGTCGCTTGCAGTCGTAGTTTAGGATAGCCACCGAGTCAAAGCTGGCTTGCTGCAGTCAAACCCCTCCACCCCCTTGTTGATAATGATGCATATGTAGATAGATCTGATGTAAGTCTTGCTGGGTACATTTGTACTCACGTTTGCCTATTTATGTTTTTGCAGAGAGACTTCGGTCTCGCTAGTAGTTCCGCGTGGACTTCAACGTTTAGCTTGTTACCTCAGCTACGATCTTGTGCCCTCGGCAGGATCTAGTAGATAGTCAGGCTTCTCAGCCTTTTCCATTTATAGATGTCTGTACTCAGACATGATAGCTTCCGCTTGTGCTTTGATTTGTATGCTCTGAATGTTGGGTCATGAGACCCATGTTTGTAATATCTCGCTCCTCGGAGCCTATTGAATAGATTACTTGAGTCATAGAGTCATGTTGTGATGCCATGTTGTATTTGCACATATCGAGCATATTGTGTGTATGTTATTGAAATGCTTGGTATGTGTGGGATCTGACCATCTAGTTGTTTATCTTTAGTAGCCTCTCTTACGGGGAAATGTCTCCTAGTGTTTCCACCGAGCCATGGTAGCTTGCTACTGCTCCGGAACACTTAGGCTGGCCGGCATGTGTCCTTCTTCGTTCCTGTGTCTGTCCCTTCGGGGAAATGTCACGCGGTGAATACCGGAGTCCTGTTAGCCCGCTACAGCCCGGTTCACCGGAGTCCTGCTAGCCCAGTGCTACAGCCTGGATTCACTCGCTGATGACCGACACGTTCGATGCTGGGTCATGGATGCCTGTCCCTATAAGTCTGTGTCGCTTTGGGTTTACGACTAGCCATGTCAGCCCGGGCTCCTTATCATATGGATGCTAGCGACACTGTCATATACGTGTGCCAAAAGGCGCAAACGGTCCCGGGCAAAGGTAAGGCGACACCCGTGGGAATACCGTGCGTGAGGCCGCAAAGTGATACGAGGTGTTACATGCTAGATCGATGTGGCATTGAGTCGGGGTCCTGACAGCGTTGGTATCAGAGCTTGACTGCCTGTAGGATTACCAAGCCAAACTGGTCGAAGTTGAGTCTAGAAAATTCTTTAGTTATATAAGGGAATTGATTGTGGGATGGAACGTAAGGCTCTTTTTACTCCTTATACCTCATGCCCTTCTGATCTGAGTTATCTTATCTTTCCTGCGGGGATTAAGAACTAGGCTATCTCTTCTTTCTATTAGGATCACGTGTTACTAATCAGTAGACTTATAAGATTGTTGGATTTAAGTCTCAGTTCAGTTCCTACTACTTCCGTATGTTAATTGTTGATCTCGGAACCTTGATATTGTGCTTCTGAGTGGTTATGCCACCATTTTTGTGATTGTCTCAAATCTTTTTGAGCAATTATAGCCGTTATGCTGTCCGAGTCATCCCAGGTTTCTAAATAGTCCGATGCATTTGCAAATCCCTTCCTTCTATTTCCGATGTTCCCATGGGCCAGATTAACCACACTAATTGGTGTGTTGAGGTAATTATTGCCTCGACATATATGTTGGAATTATTATTATGACCCTAAGTGCTTAGGGGATCATCTAGTGGTCTAGCCATGATTTGTGTCCTAGTGTGAAGATTCTGGCCTTTATTCTCGGAAGCATCCCGTGATGCTACTTAGTAGTAGGTATTCTACTCCTGGGTTCTGAACCCGAGATTCACTCTACCTACTTCATGTGGATAGTAATTGCTAGTGCCTTTAGGATATTAGTAACCTTTGCGATAGTCCTTGAAGTCCGTGGTATCTTCTTCTTCCAAATACCATGAACTACTTATGGCAGATGTTTATTGGATCAAAAAAAAATCACAATTAGAGTACTCTTGAGGAGTTCTCCATTCATAAATCGTGACTCTGCCAGTTCTACCTTTCTGCATGGGTTATCCAGAAGAAATATGTTGAACTTGGTTCGACATACTAATCTATGCATCCACAACTCAGAAAGTTATATGTTCCTTTGAGTTGTTCTCTTTAGTTGCATTCTGACCCTCGTCTATCAATTGATAGTCAAGAGTATGCGTGCGTTCGTTCATCGATGCCTATGACTCTTGTGGTCTGTCAAGCCATTCTATTCCGGAATGACTAGGAGAAACAAACTCCAGTACCTCTTCCATATCTAGGATTGGGTCAAAGTAGTTGTATTCCGCAGATCAAATGCCAATCCAGCTTTTGGTTCTGCTCTACCTTGGAGTATTACATATTTTATATCGAGATTGTTATAGGAATTGCACACCATCCCATGAACTCTTGGTACAGTGACACTTTTTGCCATCACTGTTCATTCCTCGGCCCTCGTGTTGATGCAACCGGAATACCGACAAATGAATTGTGATGTGTGAAATCAATACTGCTAGCAACTCTGTTGCTTGGTAGTTAAAGGATAATAATTTCATTCTTAGTATGTTGGTTTTCGAATCATCCTTCTAAGACTGATCGTGCTACCTAGTCCTTATTTCGGTGCACCCTTCGATTGATGAGTTAGGATCTTGTCAAGTCCTCACTCATTTGATCATATCGTCTTGCCCTCAAAAGCAAGATTGTTCTCGAGCTTAGTAACATACCGGTGGTTCGTGACTTTCCAAATATCTTCTTGGAGGTGTTACCGGGTTGTCACCTGACCGCTATGTTGAGTTCGTGATCAAGTTGGTTTCTTGTGAACCACCTTCTCTCCAAGAATCGGTGTTAGATATCCCTGAGCTAGTTGGTTAAGCTAAACGACAACTTGGAGGGTTGGAAGATAAAAGCTTGCCTGACATAGTTCGTTCCAAAGGGATATTCTTGTGTAGTGTGTGTTGAAGAAAGATGATATCTTCATCGATTGGTCCTTGTGATCAGTTGCTGGACCTATTGTCTTATCAATCCTTTGATTTGAGTGTGGGCTATCGTCAAATCAAGTCGGAACCAACGATGTTCGTAATGTTGTCTTACTCGTGGTTGATCCCTCGAGCATACACCATTATATCCTTTGGGTCTGACCAATGCTATCACCGTGTTCACTTAACTATGGAATTCCTTTTAAAAGGAAACCTAGATGAATTGTTGTTGAGCCCATTGACAACATCCTTGTCTTCTCCATAATTTTGCTGAACGTTAAGCTAGTGTTGGAAACTTTTGAAAGCATTTGTTCATGCTAGCTCATGAAGCATATGTTTGGATGAAGGTAGTGACTTCCTTTAATTCATGTGCATCTGATGCAAGTTGCCGCCGTGGATTCGAGAAAGTCAATGTTGCTTTCTTTGGAATCATTCCAAATCAGTCATGCACACGTGCGAAGAATGCTGTGGTTTGAAGACTTGCAACCTTCAATCAATATGTATCCCTAGCACACCAAGCCACTGATTGATTTGTTCAAGGAGAAGGAGTTCCTTCATAAGAGCTAATCCGGACTTATGAAAGAACTTCGATACCCTCGTTGATGGTTCCCCCTCCTGAACTCGGTAGTGTTTTATTATAAGACTACCACGTGGTCATGCTTGTCTGGGACAACGTGTTCACATGTTTGTAGCAGAACCAGCTCATGTTTTGGAGCTTGCTATCGTAGTTCATCTCCCGAGAATCCCGCAACGTCATCTCGTCGATTTGTGTTGCAAACTTTCATTTTTCTTCCTAAGACTCGATGAGCCTGGAATATCCTAACACCAACCAGAGCTGAATCTCAGGCAGATATGATGGTTGGAACATTTCCCTAAGAACTATAATATTGGTCGCGCAATAACCGGTAAAGTGGATGTCGTGGCCAACACACCCAGCCGGAAGACCTGTTATTATAATATCCTGATTGATGAAGTTGGCCACCCCCCCCCATAGGGATTTCGTAGGATTTACTCCCTAGTTGCCCCTATGGATTTTTGTGTTCCCGAAGTCCGACCTTTTACTTGATGTTTTAGATATCAAACCATATCTATGAATGGGTTACACTAGCACATCAAGGAGAACATTAGAAGCGGAGTGCTAAATGTCTCTCGGTCGATCATCCAGATTTTGTTCCTTGGCTTCGCTAAGGTGTAATCTGAGAAGGTGTTATCCTCCTTTGCATCTGCATCGTCCATCGCTATTCATCATGGTAGTATGTTGTGTTGCCAGGATCCTTGACACGGATGTTGGTAAAACCTTGATGATTGTGGAAATGCTCAAGTTCTTGAGAGCACGCACAAGCACTACGTGTTATCATCATCTCTAACTGGGATTCCTCTCAGTTTCCTCCGCAAATGCTATGACCTTTTCAAACAGTGAATTCACTCTCTTTTGTTGGGTTCTTCCCCAGTTACCAGAATCATTCCCAGCATTTGCATTTTGTTCCTAGCTTGCACCGCCAATGTGCCATTCTACCATGGGTCTCTTCCATTTCCGGTGATAAGCAAAATCATCCATTACGTTGTCTTCAACAAGGTAATCCACATCATCCAAGTCCAAGTATGCCATTCTATCGACCCCGCCAATCGATTGCTGTGATTTGCCTTACGCTGATATAGAGAGTCTTAACGATCTCTATATCAAAGGTAATTCTTTTTGCCACTTAAGATAATAATCTACGAATCACCCCCCTCCAGGATGTTTCGTCGTGGTATCATGGCAACTCAACTCCTCGCTATGTTGACAACCGTTCACCACCTTCTTAGGTGTGGAATCGTTGTCTACCTAGTGAACCTTCGTCATCTGTTCCACTCCATTTCTCTAGAGGTGTGCTTCATCTCTCAGCTCGAGAGATGTTGCTATGTCTCATTCCGTGAGTTAATCCTGAGTTGTTCGATCTTCGAGAAGATCGATCCTTCTAGAGTCTCCTTCTTCCCTTCATGTCATGTTGACAGGATTTCTCAGAGCAAGACTTCAAGACAATAATGGTGTTCAAATCAACGTTCATTTGAAGTGCACCTTGGATCGTGAAGATTATACTAGTTTGCGTCTCCCCTTCATCCTACCCTACGCTTGAATCTCGAGACGAGATTCTTGTTTAGTGGGGGTGAGTTGTCACATCCCTAGTTTCTGGCATTGCTCTAGGCTAGCTTCATGTGTGCATCATGTCTATATTTTTGAAACTTGAATTGAGGAATATTGGAAGCCTCAAAACCCTAAATAAAAGAGGGGCAAAAACCCTAGAAATCTCATTCATTGCTCCAAAAGGCTCTTCTTAAATGTTTGATAATTTTTGGTAAGGGTTCTGGTCCCAACCAAAATATTGAACATTTTTAAGGATTTATTTTTGGGACTTTGGATTTAATTCATTAGCTATTTGAATTTGAATTATATTCATATAATTAGAATATAATTTCAAATACCCCCTGAAATATTTTATAAGCTTTTGGAAAAGTCCATCTAGCAATATAAAATATTCAGAGGAGCTTTGGCATTGTTTGAATTATTATTTTAATTCAAAACAGTGG
>NC_041381.1:624389861-624390731 GCF_002162155.2 Triticum dicoccoides
CTCTGTTTCCCTCTCGCGCACAGCACCGAGCGGAGCTCGCCGCCATCGTCGCCGTACCCATGGCCACCGGCCACCCCTAGCCTCACCGACGCCCCAGGAAGCTCCACCGGTCCTCCCTCGACCTCCTCGCCGTGTCACGCGACCAGAAGAGCCCCGGAACGCCACCCCCGACGTTTTCCCCTCGCCGGCCGCCGAGGATCTTCTCCGTCGATTCGGCCACTCCGGCGCACCCCCGAGCCGGCTAACCATCCCTACGGCACCGCTGTGAGCTCCTACGCCTCCCCTCCCTCTTTCCCCCTTCGATTGCACCCTATAGCCGCCGCCCCACGAGCACCGAAGCCGCCGTCCGCCATGGCCGGTGAGCTCCGTGCTCCCGAGCTTCTCCGCCTGCGTTCGTTGCCTCCGGGTGTTCCTGGTGACCCCAGCATCCCGTAGAGCCCATCGGCCGCGCCCGCCGTGCCGTGTAACGCCGAAACCGAGCACGCCCGAGCTCCGGCCACCGCTGCCGAGCTCGAGGCCATCGTCTCCGGCCGCCCTAGCTGTTGCTGCTTGCTGAAATGGGCGCGGGTGAGCTCCAGCTCCCCGTAGCCGCTCTCCTCCATCCATTTGGACGCCGGAGGAGCGAGCCCGCGCCCTCCGCCGCGCCTGTTGCCACCGGCGACGAGCCGCCGGCGGGTTAGGCCCAGCTGACCAGGGGTTTGACCCCCCCTGGGTCGATGACAGGTGGGGCCAGCCCCCCTGTTAATTAGTTAGTTTATTTTAATTTAATTACCCCCCTGCTGACACTGACATGTGGGCCCTAGTGTCTTAATCCTTAATTAAACTAAAATAAACCCCCCCCTGACGCTGACCAGTGGGCCCGACCCCCCC
>NC_041381.1:624393027-624528076 GCF_002162155.2 Triticum dicoccoides
CCCAACATCGACCATTGGAGACACCTGTAGTACTCCTTTATAATCACCCATTTACGTTGTGACGTTTGGTAGTACCCAAAGTGTTCCTCCGGTAAACGGGAGTTGCATAATCTCATAGTCATAGGAACATGTATAAGTCATGAAGAAAGCAATAGCAACATACTAAACGATCGGGTGCTAAGCTAATGGAATGGGTCATGTCAATCAGATCATTCTACTAATGATGTGACCTCGTTAATCAAATAACAACTCATTGTTCATGGTTAGGAAACATAACCATCTTTGATTAACGAGCTAGTCAAGTAGAGGCATACTAGTGACACTTTGTTTGTCTATGTATTCACACATGTATTATGTTTCCGGTAAATACAATTCTAGCATGAATAATAAACATTTATCATGATTATAAGGAAATAAATAATAACTTTATTATTGCCTCTAGGGCATATTTCCTGCAGTCTCCCACTTGCACTAGAGTCAATAATCTAGATTACACTGTAATGATTCTAACACCCATGGAGCTTTGGTGCTGATCATGTTTTGCTCGTGGAAGAGGCTTAGTCAACGGGTCTGCAACATTCAGATCCGTATGTATCTTGCAAATCTCTATGTCTCCCACCTAGACTAGATCCCGGATGGAGTTGAAGCGTCTCTTGATGTGTTTGGTCCTTTTGTGAAATCTGGATTCCTTTGCCAAGGCAATTGCACCAGTATTGTCACAAAAGATTTTCATTGGACCCGATGCACTAGGTATGACACCTAGATCGGATATGAACTCCTTCATCCAGACTCCTTCATTTGCTGCTTCCGAAGCAGCTATGTATTCCGCTTCACATGTAGGTCCCGCTACGACGCTTTGTTTAGAACTGCACCAACTGACAGCTCCACCGTTTAATGTAAACACGTATCCGGTTTGCGATTTAGAATCGTCCGGATCAGTGTCAAAGCTTGCATCAACGTAACCTTTTACGATGAGCTCTTTGTCACCTCCATATACGAGAAACATGTCCTTAGTCCTTTTCAGGTATTTCAGGATGTTCTTGACCGCTGTCCAGTGATCCACTCCTGGATTACTTTGGTACCTCCCTGCTAAACTTATAGCAAGGCACACATCAGGTCTGGTACACAGCATTGCATACATGATAGAGCCTATGGCTGATGCATAGGGAACATCTTTCATATTCTCTCTATCTTCTGCAGTGGTCGGGCATTGAGTCTTACTCAATTTCACACCTTGTAATACAGGCAAGAACCCTTTCTTTGCTTGATCCATTTTGAACTTCTTCAAAATTTTGTCAAGGTATGTGCTTTGTGAAAGTCCAATTAAGCGTTTTGATCTATCTCTATAGATCTTAATGCCTAATATGTAAGCAGATTCACCGAGGTCTTTCATTGAAAAACTTTTATTCAAGTATCCCTTTATGCTATCCAGAAATTCTATATCATTTCCAATCAGTAATATGTCATCCACATATAATATCAGAAATGCTACAGAGCTCCCACTCACTTTCTTGTAAATACAGGCTTCTCCGAAAGTCTGTATAAAACCAAATGCTTTGATCACACTATCAAAACGTTTATTCCAACTCCGAGAGGCTTGCACCAGTCCATAAATGGATCGCTGGAGCTTGCACACTTTGTTAGCTCCCTTTGGATCGACAAAACCTTCTGGTTGCATCATATACAACTCTTCTTCCAGAAATCCATTCAGGAATGCAGTTTTGACATCCATTTGCCAAATTTCATAATCATAAAATGCGGCAATTGCTAACATGATTCGGACGGACTTAAGCATCGCTACGGGTGAGAAGGTCTCATCGTAGTCAATCCCTTGAACTTGCCGAAAACCTTTTTGCGACAAGTCGAGCTTTGTAGACAGTAACATTACCATCAGCGTCAGTCTTCTTCTTAAAAATCCATTTATTCTCAATTTGCTTGCCGATCATCGGGCAAGTCAACCAAAGTCCATACTTTGTTCTCATACATGGATCCCATCTCAGATTTCATGGCTTCAAGCCACTTTGCGGAATCTGGGCTCACCATCGCTTCTTCATAGTTCGTAGGTTCATCATGATCTAGTAGCATGACCTCCAGAACAGGATTACCGTACCACTCTGGTGCGGATCTTACTCTGGTTGATCTACGAGGTTCAGTAGTATCTTGATCTGAAGTTTCATGATCATTATCATTGGCTTCCTCACTAACTGGTGTAGGTGTCACTGAAACAGTTTTCTGTGATGAACTACTTTCCAGTAAGGGAGCGGGTACAGTTACCTCGTCAAGTTCTACTTTCCTCCCACTCACTTCTTTCGAGAGAAACTCCTTCTCTAGAAATGATCCATTCTTAGCAACGAATGTCTTGCCTTCGGATCTGTGATAGAAGGTGTACCCAACAGTTTCCTTTGGGTATCCTATGAAGACACATTTCTCTGATTTGGGTTCGAGCTTATCAGGTTGAAGCTTTTTCACATAAGCATCGCAGCCCCAAACTTTAAGAAACGACAACTTTGGTTTCTTGCCAAACCACAGTTCATAAGGCGTCGTCTCAACGGATTTTGATGGTGCCCTATTTAACGTGAATGCGGCCGTCTCTAAAGCATATCCCCAAAAAGATGGCGGTAAATCAGTAAGAGACATCATAGATCGCACCATATCTAGTAAAGTACGATTACGACGTTCAGACACACCATTACGCTGTGGTGTTCCGGGTGGCGTGAGTTGCGAAACTATTCCACAGTTTTTCAAATGTATACCAAACTCGTAACTCAAATATTCTCCTCCACGATCAGATCGTAGAAACTTTATTTTCTTGTTACGATGATTTTCAACTTCACTCTGAAATTCTTTGAACTTTTCAAATGTTTCAGACTTATGTTTCATTAAGTAGATATACCCATATCTGCTTAAATCATCTGTGAAGGTGATAAAATAACGATATCCGCCACGAGCCTCAATATTCATCGGGCCACATACATCGGTATGTATGATTTCCAACAAATCTGTTGCTCTCTCCATAGTACCGGAGAACGGTGTTTTAGTCATCTTGCCCATGAGGCACGGTTCGCAAGTACCAAGTGATTTACAATCAAGTGGTTCCAAAAGTCCATCAGCATGGAGTTTCTTCATGCGCTTTATACCGATATGACCTAAACGACAGTGCCACAAATAAGTTGCACTTTCATTATCAACTCTGCATCTTTTGGCTTCAATATTATGAATATGTGTATTACTACTATCGAGATTCAATAAGAATAGACCACTCTTCAAGGGTGCATGACCATAAAAGATATTACTCATATAAATAGAACAACCATTATTCTCTGATTTAAATGAATAACCGTCTCGCATTAAACAAGATCCAGATATAATGTTCATGCTCAACGCTGGCACCAAATAACAATTATTTAGGTCTAATATTAATCCCGAAGGTAGATGTAGAGGTAGCGTGCCGACTGCGATCACATCGACTTTGGAACCGTTTCCCACGCGCATCGTCACCTCGTCCTTTGCCAGTGCCCGCTTATTCCGTAGTCCCTGTTTCGAGTTGCAAATATTAGCAACAGAACCAGTATCAAATACCCAGGTGCTACTGCGAGCTCTAGTAAGGTACACATCAATAACATGTATATCACATATACCTTTGTTCACCTTGCCATCCTTCTTATCTGCCAAATACTTGGGGCAGTTTCGCTTCCAGTGACCAGTCTGCTTGCAGTAGAAGCACTCAGTTTCAGGCTTAGGTCCAGACTTGGGTTTCTTCTCTTGAGCAGCAACTTGCTTGCCGTTCTTCTTGAAGTTCCCCTTTTTCTTCCCTTTGCCCTTTTTCTTGAAACTAGTGGTCTTGTTAACCATCAACACTTGATGCTCCTTCTTGATTTCTACCTCCGCAGCTTTCAGCATTGCGAAGAGCTCGGGAATAGTCTTGTTCATCCCTTGCATATTATAGTTCATCACGAAGCTCTTGTAGCTTGGTGGCAGTGATTGGAGAATTCTGTCAATGACGCAATCATCCGGAAGATTAACTCCCAATTGAATCAAGTGATTATTAAACCCAGACATTTTGAGTATATGCTCACTGACAGAACTGTTCTCCTCCATCTTGCAGCTATAGAACTTATTGGAGACTTCATATCTCTCAATTCGGGCATTTGCTTGAAATATTAACTTCAACTCCTGGAACATCTCATATGCTCCATGACGTTCAAAACGTCGTTGAAGTCCCGATTCTAAGCCGTAAAGCATGGCACACTGAACTATCGAGTAGTCATCAGCTTTGCTCTGCCAGACGTTCATAACATCTGGTGTTGCTCCAGCAGCAGGCCTGGCACCCAGCGGTGCTTCCAGGACGTAATTTTTCTGTGCAGCAATGAGGATAATCCTCAAGTTACGGACCCAATCCGTGTAATTGCTACCATCATCTTTCAACTTTGCTTTCTCAAGGAACGCATTAAAATTCAACGGAACAACAACACGAGCCATCTATCTACAATCAACATAAACAAGCAAGATACTATCAGGTACTAAGTTCATGATAAATTTAAGTTCAGTTAATCATATTATTTAAGAACTCCCACTTAGATAGACATCCCTCTAATCCTTCTTTATAAAGGTGTGGATCATCCCAGAAGTAATGTCTTAAATCATAAAAGAACTTTTTCTTTTGCTGGTATGTGAAACTAGGTGGTAAATATTTAGCAACAATGTAATTAGCATAATCAGCATACCAAGGAGAAGTAGGAGAAGCATTGACGACTGCTAATTGTTCACCAGAAAAGATATCATTAATAGGCAGTGGGTCATCAAGACCATTCTCTAACCTAGACAAGTTATCTGCAACGGGGTTCTTAGCTCCCTTTCTATCAATAATATGCAAGTCAAATTCTTGGAGCAAGAGAACCCATCTAATGAGTCTAGGCTTAGCATCTTTCTTTTCCATAAGATATTTAATAGCAGCATGATCAGTGTGAATAGTAACTTTGGAATCAACAATATAAGGTCTAAACTTATCACATGCAAACACAACTGCTAAGAATTATTTTTCAGTGGTAGCATAATTTCTCTGGGCAGTATCAAGAGTCTTACTAGCATACTGGATAACATTCAATTTCTTATCAACTCTTTGCCCTAAAACAACACCTACAACATAGTCACTAGCATCGCACATAATTTCAAAAGGTAAGTTCCAATCAGGTGGCTGAACAATAGGTGCAGTGATCAAAGCTTTCTTAAGCACTTCAAACGCTTCTACACAATCATCATCAAAGACAAAAGGAATATCTTTTTGCAATAAATTAGTCAGAGGCCTAGAGATCTTAGAAAAGTCCTTAATGAACCTCCTATAAAAACTGGCATGACCAAGGAAACTTCTTATACCTTTTATGTCCTTGGGACATGGCATCTTTTCAATAGCATCAACTTTGGCTTTATCAATTTCAATACCTCTCTCGGAGATCTTGTGCCCCAAGACAATGCCTTCATTAACCATAAAGTGACACTTTTCCCAATTCAGGACGAGACTAGTGTCTTCGCATCTCTGCAAAACTCGATCAAGGTTGCTCAAACAATCATCAAAAGAGGATCCATAGACGGAGAAGTCATCCATGAATACCTCACAAATCTTTTCACAAAAATCAGAGAATATAGACATCATGCATCTTTGAAAGGTAGCAGGTGCATTACATAAACTAAAAGGCATATGTCTATAAGCAAAAGTACCAAAAGGGCAAGTAAAAGTAGTTTTAGATTGATCCTTCGCTAACACAGGTATCTGAGAGAAACCAGAATAACCATCTAGAAAGCAAAAATGTGTATGTTTGGATAGCCTTTCCAGCATTTGATCAATAAAAGGTAAAGGGTAATGATCTTTCTTGGTAGCTTTATTTAACTTACGGAAATCAATTACCATCCCATAACCTGTAATAAATCTTTGCGGGATCAATTCATCTTTATCATTAGGAACAACGGTAATACCTCCTTTTTTAGGGACACAATGGACAGGGCTTACCCATTCACTATCAGCAACATGATAAATAATACCTGCCTCAGGGAGCTTTAGTATCTCCTTTCTTACCACTTCCTTCATCTTGGGATTTAATCGTCTTTGAGGATATCTAACTGGTTTGGCATCTTTCTCCACTGAAATCTTGTGTTGACATAATGTGGGACTAATGCCCTTAAGATCATCCCGAGTATATCCAATAGCTGCTCGGTGCTTCTTCAGAGTTTTCAATAATCTTTCTTCTTCTTTCTCTGAAAGGTTAGCACTAATAATAACAAGATATATTTCTTTTTCATCAAGATAAGCATACTTAAGATTATCAGGTAATGGTTTGAGTTCAAACACGGGATCCCCTTGGGTGGAGGAGGATCCCCAAAATTTCAATGGGAAGGTTATGTTTCAAGATAGGTTCCTGTTTAAGGAATAATTCGTCTATTTCCCTTCTTTCTTTCATAAACATATCATTTTCATGGTCTAGCAAATATTGTTCTAACGGATCAGTAGGAGGCACGGGAATAGAAGCAAGACCAATTATTTCATATTTACTAGGTAATTCTCTATCACGGGGTTGTCTACGAAATTTAGCAAAATTAAATTCATGAGTCATATCGTCTAAGCCAATCGTAACAACATACTTTTCACAATCAATCCTAGCTTTAACAGTGTTCAGGAAGGGTCTATCAAATATAATGGGACAAAAGTCATCTTGAGGGGAAATAAGAACAAGAAAATCAGCAGGGTATTTAACCTTCCCACACAAGACTTCAACATCTCTAACAATCCCAATTGGTGAAATAGTATCTCTATTAGCAAGATTAATTGTGACATCAATATCTTCTAATTCAATAGGTGCAATGTCATGCATAATTTCCTTATATAAGTCATAGGGTATTGCGCTAGCACTAGCACCCATATCACATAAGCCATGATAGCAATGATCTCCTATTTTAACAGAAATAACAGGCATGCCTACAACGGGCCTATGTATCTTAGCATCTGGTTTTGCAATATTAGCAGCTTCATCACAGAAATAAATAACATGCCTATCTATGTCCTCATCCAAGAGATCTTTAACCATAGCAATACTAGGTTCAACGTTAATTTGCTCAGGAGGTGTATAAGTCCTAGTATTACTGTTACGAACAACAGTCGAAGCTTTAGCATGATCCTTTATCCTAACAGGAAAAGGAGGTTTTTCAACATAAGCAGTAGGAACAATAGGATCACTATAGGTAATAGTCTTTTCTTCGACCGTAATAGGTGCAACTACCTTAACTTCAACAGGAGGATTATATTTAAACCACTTCTCTTTAGGGAGATCAACGTGAGTAGCAAAAGATTCACAAAAGGAAGCTACTATCTCAGAGTCAAGTCCATACTTAGCGCTAAATCCACGAAAAACATCAGTATCCATAAAAGATTTAACCCAATCGAACTTAGGTGTCATACCTGACTCCTTACCATCGTCGGAACCCCAATCTTCAGAGTTGCGTTTAATTCTTTCCAATAAGTACCATTTGAAATCAATAGTCTTCAGCATGTAAGAATTAGCACAGGAAGTATCGAGCAGGTTGCGATTATCAAGAGAAAGCTGAGCATAAAATTTTTGAATAATCATTTCCCGAGAGAGCTCATGATTGGGGCATGAATATAACATTGACTTATGCCTCCCCCAAGCTTGAGTGATGCTTTCTCCTTCGCGAGGCCAGAAATTATATATGTAATTACAATCACGATGAACAAGATGCATAGGATAGAACTTCTGGTGAAATTCCAACTTCAATCGCTTATAATTCCAAGATCCCATATCATCACATAGCCTAAACCATGTCAATGCATCTCCCTTCAAAGATAAAGGGAAGACCTTCCTTTTGACAACATCATCGGGAATACCTGCAAGCTTAAATAATCCACAGACTTCATCCACAAAGATAAGGTGTAAATCGGGATGCAATGTTCCATCTCCTGCAAATGGATTAGCTAGCAGTTTCTCTATCATACCCGAAGGAATCTCAAAGTAAATATTTTCATAAAGTTCAGTAGGTTGAGGAGCGACTCTTGGCTCTTTTGGTTGGGGTGAAGATACCCCAAACAAGCCCCTCAAAGGATTAGTTTCCATAGCGAGAAGTAATAGAAAATTTCAGCACACTATATAAATGTTTCCTTACCAAGTTCCACTCACCAAAAGCGCTACACTCCCCGGCAACGGCGCCAGAAAAGAGTCCTGATGACCCACAAGTGTAGGGGATCTATCGTAGTCCTTTCAATAAGTAAGAGTGTCGAACCCAACGAGGAGCAGAAGGAAATGATAAATGGTTTTCAGTAAGGTTTTCTCTGCAAGCACTGAAATTGTAGGTAATAGATAGTTTTGTGATAAGATAAATAGTAACGAGTAACAAGCAAACAAGGTAAATAAGGTGAAGCAAGGTGGTCCAATCCTTTATGTAGCAAAGGATAAGCCTGGACAACTTCTAATAATGATAAAGGAGCTCCCGAGGACACATGGGAATTATCGTCAAGCTAGTTTTCATCATGCTCATATGATTCGCATTCGGTACTTTGATAATTTGATATGTGGGTGGACCGGTGCTTGGGTACTGCCCTTACTTGGACAAGCATCCCACTTATGATTAACTCCTATTGCAAGCATCAGCAACTACAACAAAACTATTAAGGTAAACCTAACCATAACATGAAACATGTGGATCCAAATCAGCCCCTAACAAAGCAACGCATAAACTAGGGTTTAAGCTTCTGTCACTCTAGCAACCCATCATCTACTTATTACTTCCCTATGCCCTCCTCTAGGCCCAATAATGGTGAAGTGTCATGTAGTCGATGTTCACATGACACCACTAAAGGAGAAGACAACATACATCTCATCAAAATGTCGAATGAATACCAAATTCACATGACTACTAATAGCAAGACTTCACCCATGTCCTCAGGAATGAAAGTAACTACTCACAAAGCATATTCATATTCATAATCAGATGTGTAATAATATGCATTAAGGATCTGAACATATGATCTTCCACCAAGTAAACCAATAAGTATCAACTACAAGGAGTAATCAACACTACAAGCAACCCACAGGTACCAATTTGTGGTTTTGGATACAAGATTGGATACAAGAGATGAACTAGGGTTTGATAGGAGATGGTGTTGGTGAAGATGTTGATGGAGATTGACCCCCTCCCGATGAGAGGATCGTTGGTGATGACGTTGGTGATGATTTCCCCCTCCCGGAGGGAAGTGTCCCCAGCAGAACAGTTCTGCCACAGCCCTAGATTGATTCTGCCAAGGTTCCGCCTCGTGGCGGCGGAGTTTCGTCCCGTAAGCTTGCCCACGATTTTTTCTAGGGTAAAAGCGATGATATAGCAGAAGATGGACACCAGAGGCCCACCAGGGGGCTCAGGAGATAGGGGGCGCGCCCTATAGGGGGGGGCTGTCTCCTGGACAGGGTGTGGGCCCCCTGGTGTATTTCTTTCGCTCAGAAATTCTTATTAATTCCAAAAAGTTGTTTCGTGGAGTTTCAGGACTTTTGGAGTTGTGCAGAATAGGTTTCCAACGTTTGCTCCTTTTCCAGCCAGAATTCCAGCTGCCGACATTCCCTCTCTTCATGGTAAACCTTGTAAAATAAGAGAGAATAGCCATAAGTACTGAGATATATTGTGTAATAACAACCCATAATGCAATAAATATTGATATAGAAGCATGATGCAAAATGGACGTATTAACCCCCGTGCCCGCTCCGACGAGGTGCACTGCCCACTGCTTCTTCCTCCTAGACCACCAGCTGGAGCCGGGAAGCTCTCCTCCGACGGATCGCCTCGCTCCACCACCGTCGGCATCGCCGCTGCCGCCGTCTCGACCTGCAACACTGCCCCCCCAACCTCTCCAAGCACGCCCCGACCTCACTTTGAGCCGCCGTTCGTATCCCCTCTCTCCCCACGCTTGATTTTCTACCGTAGCATCGTCCTGAACGAGGCCGAAGCCAGCGTCTGCCATGGCCAAGGAGCCCCTCTTTCCGGAACGGCCTATCCGTCTGCCATGGTGTCGCCATCCCCCCTCCTTCGGATCTCTTCTTCTTGCTCGCTTGCTTTCTTCCCGTGAGAATTGAGATCTCGGGTTGGTAGGATATGTATGTGTGTGATGCGCCATGGCTCCTGGTGAAGTTATTTGATGTGATGTTCTGGTTTGGGGTTAGTCAGTAGTGCTATGACCAAGAGCATGAACATACTACTATATGATGATTGTGTTACGAATTGATTGCATGTCCTATTGGATGCCTGTTTTGGCAACTCCATCTATGCTGATAGTTTTTGTGCGGTGTGATGCTCAGTTTAGTGCGCCCTCAGATTTTGCTCGATTGCATAGTGTCATAGAAATTGCACAATCTGATTTTGACATGTGTAGTATACCCATGTTCAGTGTAATTTGGCATCACCATTGATTCGTAGAGTTAACCGTTGATTCATCGAGGTAACGTGGCTGGTTGAATGCTTCAGTAACTTGTCACCGCATTTTGCTATCCACGGTTGTGCCTACATGCCTTATTATTAGATTGCAACTGTAGTATCATGGAACAAAACATATGTTGTCGGTATATGAATTGTTAACATGGATTAGAACTATTGATGTGTGCACGGCAAGTGTTTAGCAGTTCCCCCTTGCATGTATGTCTACGCTTGCTATTTGTTATCTCACTCAATTTAATAATCTGAACACTTCATGCATGTACATTTATGCACACTCAATATTAACATGTGTTAGGGAAGATGTTAGGGAAGATGTACAATATGATAGTAGTACTACTGACTAGTATTAGGAAAGCAGTAGGATGCAATGGTTACATGTAGATAGCTTTCAATAAAGATCAAAAGGGGAGACACCCTTTTTCCTAATAAGGGTTACATAGATAATTTGACATGCCAGTTCATCACCATGATGATGCTACATTCAAATATCCACACACTGTACTGGTGCCACATTGAAGCTGTGGGGTCAGTTAGCTCATGAGGAAATTAGAGGACAAAGAAAATTTTATATGTAAACATGTATTAGACCCCAGAAGGTTGCAACCCCTGTTACTGCACTGTCCACACCACACAAAAGCTAAAGTCTACAGGTTAAACTCAGATCAGGGAGGATGAAGTAATGAATTGGCAGAGATCCATCTCTTAGCATTACCTGATCATCAAGCATCTTCGAGAAATCCTTGAGAACACGGCGACGGTCTTTCTCTCCCCGTTGGAGCTGCTGCCCATATTGTTTTACTTTCTTCTTCATCAGCTTGTAGTTTATATAGTAACTGTAAACATTGAATCAGCAATTCAACGTTAAAAAATTGGTAGCCAAGGCCAAGTGTGCAATTTTTTACAATGTAATTTTCTACTGCCCATGAGATGGGCACTCAATTGCAATGTTGTATCATAGTAGATAACAAAGCATGGTTGACCATGTTGTGTGATTAAAGAAAATAAAATGTTGGTCTGCTAGATAACTTGTTTCACTTGTTTTTATGCAAGCAAAACTTCTGCTTGACTGTTAAGTTGTACAATCTGTACTTGTACTGTTGGAAGCTGATTAATTTGGTGCAATTTTATTTTTGTTTTGTCAAGTCTATGCACTGATTGAGTTAGATGAAAATGTTTAGTGGCACCAATTTCTACAAGTCTGTTCAGTCAGCAGGGCTATCTAGCCTAGTGACTAGCACTATGGTCTTTCTGTTTCGTACAATTGCAATTTCATTTATGTTGTTTTAAGTTTGTTGCTGTCAGCATGAGTTAACTTGTATGCAGTAGGCACTGGTCTCATTCTTAGACCGACACACCCGCATCGCTCATTCAGGAATCATTTGGTTGTTAGACTGTTTAGCTATGCAGAGTGAAATACCAGTTCAGTTGTGCTAGCAAAGAGGAGGCCTCCAGATTTTTTTTCTTTGCCTAGCTTCAAGTATTACAAATCGTTTGCTATAATTCCTTCATTGGAAAATCATTGCTTAAACTATTTAGGCAGCAGTGTGCGGCACGACTCTTTGCAAGATATTTTTTGAGAAACACAGTACCAGCATGTCGATAATGATTTTTGGCAGCAATGTGAGGCAGCAGTGTGCGGTGCAATTCCTTCATTGGATAATGATTTTGCAGGTACCCTGAGAGGCCCTTGAGTTTGTCGGAATGTCGATTAACTTCTGTTCCAGCAAATTCGGGTACTCCATATGTCCTATTTTCAACAAAGGTCATGCTGAAATTTTTCGTGAATTTTAGCATGACTTTGCTAAAAATAGGACATATGGGGTAATTGTGACTAATGCATGGGTCGGGGTATCTTAGTACTTAATTAAGTAGGATCAACTGCCCCTTTATTCTTGTTGCATTAAACACATATGCTGAATTCATGTGTGGACAGACGAAACAATGAGTCGTTTAGAGCCAAGTGATTAGGCCCAACTTAGAATTCTCCTTCCCTTTTCTTGATAGGGTATATTATTAGAAGATACCCATGTATATCAGTCAACCTAGGGTGCCTCGGCATCGATAAACCCTAAATGATGAAAACTTAACTTAGCATTTAGGGTGCCCCAGCATCGACAAACCCTAAATGATAACTCTTTCTGACTGAAGATTCTGAAAGGAGTTTCAGAAATTCACCAACAATTTTTGACTCTAGCTACTTAGTATCTATCTATCTATTTCTCTTGGATGGATAGAGGAAGAAGAAGGATCCAACTTAAGTGGTAAGCAATGGATAGTGTGTTGGATACAAACCCTAAATGATAAAACCTTGGCTTTTAGGGTGCCTCGGTGTCGATAAAAACCTAAATGATGAAAGCTTAGCCCTTAGCTTGTTCATTTTGTAGATTTCCAAAATTCAGTTTTGTACCACACACCGAAGCCCCAAGAAAGAAAACTGCAATCTGAAACAGATGATCAATTTTCAACCCTTGGATTAGTTTAGTATTTTTTCACACACTCAGACACCCTTGCTTGCCATGTGTGTGAGAGAGATAGTGAGAGGAGACAAGAAGAAGGGGGTTAGGAAGGGACTTGGACCTTAGCAACAACACACTAACAGCGAATTCCTCGAGAACTAGGTTATTTGGTCAACTTAGAGATCTTGTTCCTTAACAAAAAATTTGACCAAACTTTTTTCCTATTTAGAGTGAACATGGCCCACAACAATGAGGCCGGCGGTTCGGGCAAGCAATTCTGGGAGCTGTCCCAGCAAATGGAGGAAGAACCTCACCTCTATGAGGGCGCCGCGGAAGACACCGATCCTGACTACACAACCCCTAGAGGCGTCGGGGATGACACCACTGATGGTGCCACCGAGGATGCCACCACTGATGATTGCAGGGCATCAATAGATGGCAGCCAACCGAAGAGGCAACGGAAGGACCGGCACCCAAACATGCTCGACATCGTCAAGGAGGAACTTACTGAAGTGTCCTCTGAGAGGCATCCAATGGAGTCCAAAGAATTAGTCAAGGTGTACGCGATTCAGCTCGGGTGCATTCTCCGGAGCACCGCCTCGATCAACACCGAGAACTAAGGCATAAGGACCGAGGGAATTTGCGCAACCTCCTCTTCATGAAGCTGCACGAACGATACAAGTTCCCCGGTGACACACACCTCTCAGGGAATAAAGTGAACAGTGCCGCCCTCACGAAGATGAGCACGGCCCTGGCTACTTGGAGAGGTGCGGTGAAGAGAATGATTGACAAAGGTGATAGTTATTAGAAGATCAAGGAGAAAAATCCTTCGATCAGCGAAGATGACTACAAGGAGTTCAAGATCAAGAGCGAGAGCAACGCAACCATGGAATCAAGTCAGTGGGGGAAAGATGTGCGGGACTTGAACTTAGGGGTCCACCAACTCGGTCCCGGCGGTTACAGAGTGGCGGAACCTATATGGGACAAGGAGGACGCGGAGCGTGCCGAGCAAGGCCTACCGCCCCGCTTTGAGAAATACCGTGACAAGCAGACCAAGAACTATGTCAGGGCCCGGTACAAGGTGGACCCGGTAACAAAGGAGCTTACCACGGATCCAAAGACCAAGGCGCTTGAGCTTGTTCTGGTAAGGAATAGACCCCCGCGTAATTAGCTCCATATGGTTGCATTCTAATTAATGAAGCAAAATTTCTAAATGGTTCACATTCCTTCCGCAGGACACTGAAAGCAGTAGCGTGGGGTCGTCTCAGAGCTCCCCTTGGGACATCACTTTAAATAGGGCGTTGAACGTAATGAAAAACAAGGATAAGTTCAGTAAGCCGTCGTCAGCTGGTCGTGTGGTCGGCAAAGGTTTGTCCACGAAATGGTCGTCATACTATAACGCTGGTGGGCGAAAGGAGAGAAAGACCAGCTCGGAAAGCCAGTCGCACGAGGTTCAAGAACTCAAGGCACAAGTGGCACGGATTCCGGATATGGTCCAAGAGCAAGTGCAACACCAACTGGGAACGATGCTCACCGCCATTGTGCCTACCTTGATTGAGGGGCTGCAGGCGTGGATTGCGGGCGGCCGACAAGGGCCACCCCCGGTTCCCAGCTTCACGGCCAGCAACTCACACAATGCGCAGGCGGTGCCATTGGTGTCTTCGGCGGAGGCGGTATTGGTGTCTCCGACGCCGGCGCGGGCATTGGAGCTTAATGCACCCGGATGTGCGAAGAATACGCCGGCCACCACCTCGGCAACAAGCGGCCCCTCCGTCACTTGCATGCCCGCCGTTGGCGGTGCCTCGACATTAGCCGAGCCCGACGCCATCACGGTAACTAAGCCTCTCGGCCGATGACTTCATCTCCTTGCCTTTGACTGGGCATCCCTAACGCCCTACATGTTTTCGCAGGGCGCCGCCGATGTTCCATGCACTCTCCCGCACTTCATGGGCGGCGAGTTGATCGATGTCGCCAAGGGCAGAATCATTCAACCGGGCAACCCCGTGTTCCACGGTAATCTGATGCCACCCACCGTGTATAGGGTTCAACTAGTTCGGGTGCTGCCAGGCTGCGACGACTTGTTACCTCCGTTTCGACCCGCTGGGGCCGACGAAGATGATGTGATGACCCTCAGCGCCTGCTTAAGCTGGCCCATGCTTTGGCCGAAGAGCCAGATTCATTTGGGGGCGGGGGACACCACCCCACAGACAACACCGCCAGTCGTGCTGGCGCCAAGCCATGGCAAGACCGTTGCAATGCTACCGGACATGCATATGGCACAGGATCTGGACATGCATATGGCACAGGATCCGGACGACGACAACGACAACGATGGTACATTTACCAACATCGATAAGTACTTTGCCGAACATGGGTACGGTGACGAATTCTTGGGGCCTCCTTCTCAAGAACCCAACCCTGCAAAAGACGATCGCGATCTAGCTGGTACCGCGGATAAACCCAACTGCAACAGGCGTGGTCTGGTGTTCAGTTCTCAGGAGACGCCTCTAGCTGCCGCCTTCACCGAGCCTCAGATAGCCAAGGTGCAAAATATTATGAGCCCCAACACACACAAGAAGGCGGTCTCTGAGCAGAACTCGATCTTACAGCGGAAGAAGAAGGGGCGGAAAAGAAAGACTAACAAGGGCGGTGCGAGCTGTTGGGTAACGTAGCAGAAATTCAAAATCTTCTACGCATCACCAAGATCAATCTATGGAGATTCTAGAAACAAGAGAGGGAGAGGATGAGCATCTTCATACCCTTGAAGATCGCTAAGCGGAAGCGTTACAAGAACGCGGTCGGTGGAGTCGTTCACGAAGCGATTCAGATCGCGGCCGAATCCGATCTAAGCACCGAACAACGGTGCCTCCGCGTTCAACACACGTACAACCCGGGGACGTATCCTCCTTATTGATTCAGCAAGGGGAGAGGAGAAGTTGAGGGAGAACTCTGACAGCACGACGGCATGGTGGTGATGGAGCTCGTGGTTCTCCGGCAGGGCTTCACCAAGCACTACGGAGGAGGAGGAAGTGTTGGAGGAGGGAGAGGGCTACGCCAGGGAAGAGGTGTGGCTGCCCTCCCACTCCTCCACTATATATAGGGGCAAGGGAAGAGGGGGAGGTGCCCTAGGGTTTCCCCTAGGGGGAGGCGGCCAAGCAGATTGGATCTCCCTAGGGAAAATCCTAGGGAGACTTGCCCCCCAAGCCAAGCAGGTGGAGGATTGCCTCCCAAGCCAGGTGGAGGCGCCACACCTCCCCAAATAACGTGGGAAAGGGTGTGGGGGGCGCACCACCTCTTAGTGGGCTAGTTTGCCCCTTCCCCTTTGGCCCATGAGGCCCTCCAACACTTGGTTTGCCCCTTCCCCTTTGGCCCATGAGGCCCTCCAACACTTGTCGGGCCTCCCGAAACACCTTTCGGTCATGCTGGTCATAGCCTGGTACCCCCGGAACACTTCCGGACTCCAATACCCTTCGTCCAATATATCGATCTTCACCGCCGGACCATTGCAGAACTCCTCGTGACGTCCGGGATCACATCCGGGACACCGAACTACCTTCGGTAACCACATACTATTTCCGATAACAACTCTAGCGTCATCGAACCTTAAGTGTGTATGCCCTACGGGTTCAGGAACCATGCAGCCATGACCGAGACGTTCTCCGGCCAATAACCAACAGTGGGATCTGGATACCCATGTTGGCTCCCACATGTTCCATGATGATCTCATCGGATGAACCACGATGTCGAGGATTCAATCAATCCCGTATACAATTCCCTTTGTCCATTAGTATGTTACTTGCCCGAGATTCGATCGGCGGTATCCCTATACCTTGTTCAATCTTGTTACCGGCAAGTCTCTTTACTCGTTCCATAATGCATGATCCCGTGACTAACTACTTAGTCACATTGAGCTCATTATGATGATGCATTACCGAGTGGGCCCAGAGATACCTCTCCGTCATACGGAGTGACAAATCCCAGTCTCGATTCGTGCCAACCCAACAAACACTTTCGGAGATACCTGTAGTGCACCTTTATAGTCACCCAGTTACGCTGTGACGTTTGGTACACCCAAAGCACTCCTACGGTATCAGGGAGTTACACAATCTCATGGTCTAAGGAAATGATACTTGACATTAGAAAAGCTTTAGCAAACGAACTACACGATCTTGTGCTATGCTTAGGATTGGGTCTTGTCCATCACATCATTCTCCTAATGATGTGATCCCGTTATCAATGACATCCAGTGTCCATGGTCAGGAAACCATAACCATCTATTGATCAACGAGCTAGTCAACTAGAGGCTCACTAGGGATATGTTGTGGTCTATGTATTCACACATGTATTACGGTTTCCAGTTAATACAATTATAGCATGAACAATAGACAATTATCATGAACAAGGAAATACAATAACAACCATTTTATTATTGCCTCTAGGGCATATTTCCAACACGAGCCAGCCTGCACCGAGTACGATCCGTGGTCAGGATGGGCCACCTTCACCTAAGGATATCTCGAGGAGGGTGCATGTGGCGGGTAGGCCGATGCTACCGACTAATCTGCTCAATGCTGCAATCGGTGCTATGCGGAGTCTGCATGACAGTGTTCTTTCTTTGGAGAAGCGGCGTCTCTCCGAGAATGATGTGGCATACCCGGTTTTCATGGCCAAGGTGCCAGAGGGCAAGGGCTTTGTGGATAGCGCCATCGGGGGTATGATCGTCCTGCGGTTTGATGACATCTTCGCTATGTTTAACCCTCATCCGCTGCACTACACCTTCGTTTGGCTATTTTCGCTGAGTATGGAGATGTGGATCATTAGAGACAAGACCCCGAACATCGTGATAGTCGACCCCTTCTACATGCGTGCCAAGATCTTGGCAGCGCTGGGGACCGGCAAGTCGCGAGTTCACACCTCGAAGGCGTCATTCTGGCAAACCCAGATAAGGATAACTTCCTCGTGCCTTACTTTCCCAAGTAAGTCATCCCCTCACCGCCCCGTATTTCGATTGTTCTTTTTTTTTCTAACATTCCGTGTTTTGTGCAGTGACACACATTGCACACTCATCCTCTTAAGCCCGAAATATTCCATGGCCACGTATTTCTACTTGAACCGTCAGTCGAAGAAAGACTACACAAATATCAAGAAAGTTCTTGATGATGTTCTCCCCGGCTACGCCAGATCTGGAGGCACCTTTAGCAGGCCAATTCGTAGGTACGACAAGCACGTGTTCACCCACAATACGGCGTTCCCCTGTGTCAAGCAGTTGCTTGGCGGTCAGAAGGATGCCTACTACGCCCTCCATCACATGTGGGCGATCGTACGGGACCATAATCACCTTCTGCTACCAAATAATCTCAAAGATTGGGCCACACGCTTGCCGGCAATCCAGGACGCGAACATCAGACAAGAATTCTTTCGCATCCAGTCGGAGTTTGCGGAAATCATCCATCAAGATGTCCTTCGTACCTCGGGGCAGTTCTACCTCATATATCAACCGTCCAACAGTGAGATAGAAACAACGCTACAAATGCAGGCTGACAACGCCCGCGATTTCATGACCATCACGAAAGACGTCGGCTTCATCCACGCTCCGGTCCCTGAGTCGAGTCGAAAGTAGTGATGCTATGTAGTTCTGAAATGTCGATTAGCTCATGTTGTAATTAAACTTTAATGAATTTGTGTGTCTCTTTGGTTTGGACAGTCGTTCAACTTATATGTAATTGATGATATTTATTAATAGAACCATGAATCGTGCTATTAATGTGTTGCTTTTCTCTTCCGATCCTTTTGTTGCATACTTATATATTGCTTATGTATTGTCTGTGAATTGCTACTAACATTTTGTTTGGCTAGTGCATAGAGATGCCGTCATATGTCGTGTACAAGGATAAGGTTTTCGGAGTCTACGACGACTGGGAGGAGTGTTGGAGACAGGTTCACCGTTTCAGCGGTAACAGTTACAAAGGATACACCACTAGGGCGGAGGCGGAAGCTAGATACGCGCGCTATCTAGCGGGAGAGAGGAGGGAGCGTTGGAGGAACCGGATGAAGACCAGTTTCATCGCGATGATGCTCATTGTGATGACCGCAGCTCTCTTCTATGTGATGGTAGTTTCGATGATCGATATCGACTGTAATGTGAAGACAAACTCGCTAGTCGCGGTCTCGAGACTTATAATGTTCTAACTTTGTTCGGTATTTTGAATTCGGAGACTAATATGATGAATTGTATTCGGAGACTAATCTTCCATTATATTCGATAAATTTGTTGTTTATATGTTGTGATGTCTATATTCTATGCAGTAATATGTTTTGTAACCTGTGCAAATATCAGAAAAGAAAAAAATTCCTAATATTCATACTAGTGGCGCACCACACTGCACTTTAGTGGCGCACTGCAATAAGCACACTAGTGACGCATTATCTAGAAGTGCGTCATTAATAACCTAGAGCACAAGGTAAATATGGCCCCGTGGGAGGCATAGTAATGGCGCACCGTGTGACATACTAATGGCGCACTCCCTGATGCGCCACTATTGTCTAGTATACTGATGGCGCATCAGGGGTGCGCCATTAGTATTAATTACTAGTGGCGTGATGCTAGTGACGCACCTGTAGTGCGTCATTAATGGCCAAAACAGGTGCGCCACTAATTAGCCTTTTCCTAATAGTGCAGGGAGACTTTTGTTGGGGAAAAATAAATAATCTCACTTAGGGTGTCCCATTTGTCGAGCTAGCTAGTATACATATGTCTAAGCTAGTCAACAAGTCTTAATACGGTCGACGAAAGTCCAACCTAGCCAAGGAGGATTAAGACCAATCCAAGAAAGTCCAAGAAAGTAGCAATAGTAACATTCTGGAGAATGGGCAAAATAATGGTCAAAGTGGACAATGAAGAGAAGAAGCAAAGAAGCACAAGCCCAAGCCTAAGCAGAAAATCCTCATATGGTGGAGCGAATCCCCCTTCACGAGGCACGGCTCCCCTCCAAGCTCACTCAACTAGGAGCCATTGGACTAATGGACCAAAGTTTACCTAGTTCTAGCATCCCATCAGGTGCTCATATTTAGCACTTAAGGTGCCAAGAGGCCCCTATAGCGCAGATTGTGCCGCCCAATCTCACTCGACTCGCTCTCTGCACCGCTCAGTCGATGCATTTTTTTAGCATATTCCTATCATACTATCGGTTGCTCGCCAGTCATTCACCCGTCTCACTAGTACACCACTCGGTTCATTGCATATTTTGGGATCAGGAAAACCAACTATCAGTTTTTTGTGCTATTGTCGAAAATGTTGGTGAAATCAACAAATGGTCGCAAATTTGAAAAATGTTCACGGATTAAAAAAATGTTCATGATTTGTTTAAAACTCCAAAATTTTAGAAAAAAACATGAATTGTAAAAAGTTGAGAATTTTTAAAAAATATTCATAAATTTGACAAAATGTTCACATATTTCAAAATATTCATAAATTTAAAATAATGGGAATTCCAAAAATATATTCACATATTATAAAATATTCATGGATTTATAAAACAAAATAAAAAGGATTAAGAATAGATCAAACTAGATAAAACTAAGAGAAAACACACATAAAATAAAAAATCCAGCTCAAAGAACATTCTAGAAAGTCCCCAAAACAAGAAATCTTAGTGTCGTCCCATACATGGGCTGCCCTATTACAGAAGAACATTCTTCACGAGGGGTGTGCGCCTTTTACCACAATAACATTGTATCTTGAGCCTAAACTACCAAGTCGGATTTTCCCATCCCACCTCGTATCGCAAAGGTAGCCATGGGCCTTTGTAAATCATTTCACCTTCACTTGAACACGCTCAAGGGGGAGGCACTAGAGCTCTTGTGCATATTAATAGCCCAAAGCTGCCTCTAGAGTCGAGTCCAAGGAGTCGTGTACGACTCGGATTGGCCTCGGTCAAGAGTTTGGGAGAGGGTTTCAAGGAGTCGTGCACAACCCAGAGACTACAATATTTATCCCCATCTGGGGCCCTCCTAACGTAGGACTAGGTCACACTCCCACGGGGCGACTAAATATATTCAGAAACATTGTAGTGCCACTTTTGTCAGGTGTACGTCGACTTTTTGCTATAAGGTCGTCATACACATCCTTTTTTTCGAAAAGGGGCGCTATTACTTAAAAGATTTAAGCATTACACCCGGCCTCTGCATAGCTAAGATGCACACAGCCAAACAATATCCTCTCAGTTCAAAAGAAAAATAATAAAAAAAGGCGAAATACAAGGAAAACATGTAGTATGCGTATAACGCCTAAGCGGAGGTGGGCCAATCCTAAGATCATGCTACCACCCATGTTGGGTAAAAGTATCCCTCGCCGTAGCCTCCAATCGTGTACACACCTCCATAAACAGGTGTCGATTTTCCACACATTGTAGAGAGGACCATAAACGAAGAGTCCCGGTACATCTATAGATAACCTGCATAAGAAAAGTACTTTTATCGTTAAAAACCTTATCATTTCTACAGAGCCAAAGCGACCAAATAACGGCAAGGGCTCCCACCCTGAGAAGGGTTCTAAACCTGTGATCAATCCCATGTAGCCAGTTGCCAAATACATTAGCAACGCTACAAGGAGGATACAAGCCAAAAGCTATTTGGATGACTGACCATATAGAACGAGCCAATTTGCATTGGAAGAATAAATGTTTTATTGTCTCATCGTGGTGACAAAAGACACATTATGGACTTCCATGACAATTCCTCTTAATAAGGTTATCTTTAGTAAGAATGACTCCACGACGAAGATACCATGCGAAGATTTTATTCTTAAGTGGTATCTTCATCTTCCAGATCTTCTTGTTATTATCAACTGGCACATCAGACTGGATTATCGCTCTATACATAGACTACACTGAGAATTGTCCATTCCCATGTAGGTTCCATCGGAATACATCAGACCCATGTGACAATTGCACCGTGGACAACCGCTGGAGCAGGATGTTCCATGATTGTAGTCTGGGTCCAAATAAATCCCTTCTGAATGTCACATTTGCCGGAAATGATTCCATTACCGGTCATACACGTCCTTGCTAACACTAATTTGATTACCGTCGATCTACTAAGGGTACCCCTAGTCAAAAGTTGTTTTCACTACAACAACAAATTTGGCATTGATCGAACTACGAAGGGATGTCTACCTCTCACAATTACCTCATTGTCTTGTAGAGATCTCCTCTATTCTGTGAGGCTTGCTGTTGGCCAGCCTCCACCTTGCAACCATGTTGTTAATGAACACCGGTACAACATAGGCTACTACGTTCCTGATGACATTAACCCTCCATTGCCATATTTATGAAGACCATTCAACATCTGAAAGGCAACAAGGGATGTCACTTTGTAATGTGTCAAGAAAGCCATGAGAAAGAATGTTGAGAGGGCTTGTGGGGCATTCCAAGCTTGCTTTGCTATGCTCTGTGACCCTGTTGAGTATTGGGACCAAACTATATTATGGAGATTATGATGACATGTGTGATCTTGCACAAATAGTTATCTAGGGTGAGACAGGTCAATTGGAGAACTATGACTACTATAAGTGCGTGTGCACTTTGTTGCTCCGCAAGGCTTAGATGATAATCTTAGCACAATATGAAAATAGTATGATATATACTTTGGCGTTCCATTATGGAAAATTGGGCATGAGTGCTAGTGTGCCACAATGTTTCCATAAAATAACTAAGCATGAGAAATCAAATAATTTGTTCATGTACATGGTTTACTGGTACGAAATACAATTACATGAGATTGTTCCCTTCCACACTAAAATATTATCTTGTCTCGGAATTGTTCACAATAATTCTTATCCAAGAAAATGAGATGATATGTGTATACTCAAGCCACACATGCATTAAGGTCATAAAAGAATACTTGCGGTATCCAAATGTGTTAAATAGAACTAGATATTTGCAAATTATCTACACCCACATAAATTTAACAACTGCTTCGCTTTTTGATACTTTGAAAGTGAAAATTCCATAGGACCACACAACTAGACAAGAACATCAAAACAATGGACCAATAAAAGAAGGACGGTACTTAATGCATTAAAACTGGGTATAAAACTTCATGTACTACCAAAGGCTTGCTTCTCAACCACTTTCATTATTACTCAACCAACAATAACAAAAATACTAGGGATAAAAAATGTAAGAGCGTATGGAGATGCTGAAGTTAACTCATACATAATGTTTCATGCCAAGTAGAGAAGAGGAAACAAACAAATGTCTCTACCATCCATGTTATACACTAGTGCAGAACCGGGATTTAGCACCAGTTCGTAAGGGCCTTTAGTGCCGGTTCTCCAACCGGCACTAAAGGGTGGGAATTAATGGTCCCCCCTTTAGTACCGGTTCGGCACGAACGGCCAAGCCAGGGCCGGGTGCGGGGAGACCTTTAGTACCGGTTGGTAACACCAACCGGTACTAAATATTTGGGGGGTTTTGTTTTATTTCTCATTTTTCCTTTAGTTTTGTGTTTTCAATTTAATTTAGAGATTGTTTTTACATTATAATGAGTTGTTAAATCATTAGGTGAAAGTACCGCAGATTAGTTTCAACTGGATGCATGCATGGATCCTATCTAAGTGATCAAAGTATATATGCCATATCCACATTACTTGATCACTTATAGTAGGTGAGCAAGTAATGTGGATATGGCATATACTTGATCACTTAGCTAGCTAGGATCCATCCAGTTGAAACTAATCTGCGGTTTCTTTCATAAATGATATAATAACTCATCATCACCATATTAATATAAAAACTATTGCATCATATATCATCACCAACAAGTTAATGGTATACAGCTAGCTAAAAATCATTATAGTCATCATTACCACTATTTAATCATCATAGTCATTACCACTATCTAATCACCACCAATACTAGCTTAAAGAAGAAACATTCACTTGTACCAGAAGGAAATATATCATCGAGTTCAACATGGTCATGATTATAAGCGTTCATATATAAGACCACAAAAGCAAATCACTCTTTGAGATTAAGTTCAGGACGAAGCACACAGACATGAGAGGACAAATACTAAGAGCATGCTAATCACTGCTGCTGCTCTCTCTCTCAGGTAAAATAGCATAGAACATGTATAGCTCTCCTGATTCATCATATTGGAGCATGCAGATGAACATGTCTCCTAATCATGGGTTGCGCTTCTGATTGCTGCCCCCTAGTACTTCTCTGCGATCGTGGACAATTTTGCTCCAGTCTTTCACTATTAAGCATTCCTCGCTATTAGAAATCCTGGATGCACTAAGGTGCCTTGTAGGATGTCTCGACCGTAAGCTAACCATTCTCATGCGACCTTTAGTCTTGATCCACTGAGGCACAACATTCATTGGGAGTCCCTGTTGAAGAACATCGTAAAGTAACATACTTAGCAATGAAGTTTAGCTTAAAAATAATGCATGCAAAAGATGCACTGAGGAAAAATAGTAAAAATCTTACTATCTTTCCTAAATAGATGTGACCGTAGTTCAATACGATCACTATTGGTCGCACGTTTTGAGTACTAAGATTTTCAAATTCAGGAAAATAATGTCTCTTGACAGCATCAAGATCCTCACAATTTAGTTCAGCCCCGGCACAGTGGACGGTCCTGTCTACCGAGCGCTGGACATGTTTGCTTGAATGGAAATAAGCTATCAATAGAAATTAGTTGTCAACTATTTTTGAAAAAACAATATCAAAGACATAAATATGGTTGAGAAACTCACATAATGGTAGAACTGGAGGCGTCTGCACATCGACCCAAATGTCTCTATTACCTTCAATATCATCTTCGGGATGAATATCAAAGGTGATAAACATATCAGGCTCAAATATATAAGCCTTGCATAGTGCTTGCCAAGTTTTGCATTCAAAATTGGTGTAGGTGTCTTTATTGTATAATTTGACGTTGAAGGTATAACCATGCTCGGTCTTCAAGTAAACTCTCTTTACCTCCATAGTTTTGTTAGGACTGAAACCTATTTATCCAAGAAAAAAAATTCTTGCATGGCAGGGGATACGCTAGTAGAATAGTGAAAATTTAAAATAATAAGTTGAAGCAAATGAAGCATACATAAGTCATGCTTAATTACGAAAAAGACTTGTCGTTGTGACTTACTGTATCCACTTCGAAGATCTCATCCAGCTTGATGCTGAAGCGCCTATCATCAACTAGGAAATTTTTGTCGCACAGGCTGCGTTGGTCTTTGCAGTTTTCACACATAATGAAATCGTTTTCATCGTCAGACGATATTTCCTATGTTCATAGCTGAAACATTAAACACTTATTAGTTATATTAATTCAACTAATTAAATTAGTTTTATTAATTCAACTAGCTAGTTCAACTAATTAATTCAACTAAGCACTTACTAAAAATATACCTAAATAAAGTAGCTCCTAGTTCAACTAATTCAACTAACTAGTTCGACTAATTCAACTAATTCAACTAAAATAGTTCTATTAATTTTCTTACTAAAAATTGAAGTAGCTAGTTCTATATACTAAAATTTTAGTTAGATGATCAAATCTCATATACATAAATTTAATATATATCTAATTCATCTAACATTAATATAAATTCATCTATAACTAAAAGTATAAAAAACTAACTTATCTAACATTATCTAATTCTATATAATCTAACATTTGTATAATCTAACATTTTGACATTAAACATTTGTGTGTGTGTGTGTGTGTTTGTGTGTGTGCGTGTGTGCATGTGCACAGAGGGCGGCGGCGAGTGGTAGGGGGGCGGCCGGGGCGCGCGGTCGATCGATCTTATAGCGGGGCAACGACGGGACGAGCGCGACGGGGGCGGCGACGAAGGCGATGGGGGAGGCAACGGGGGCGGCGACGGGGGCGGCGCATGGACGGGGGCAGCCACGACGGCGACGGGGGCTGAGGGGGTCCTGGACTAGGGGGTGTCCGAATAGCCGAACTATCATCATCGGCCGGACTCCAAGACTATGAAGATACAAGATTGAAGACTTCGTCCCGTGTCCGGATGGGACTTTTCTTGGCGTGGAAGGCAAGCTTGGCGATACGGATATGTAGATCTCCTACCATTGTAACCGACTCTGTGTAACCCTAACCCTCTCCGGTGTCTATATAAACCGGATGGTTTTAGTCCGTAGGACGACAACAATCATACCATAGGCTAGCTTCTAGGGTTTAGCCTCCTTGATCTCGTGGTAGATCTACTCTTGTAATACCCACATCATCAATATCAATCAAGCAGGACGTAGGGTTTTACCTCCATCAAGAGGGCCCGAACCTGGGTAAAACATCGTGTCCCTTGTCTCCTGTTACCATCCGCCTAGACGCACAGTTCGGGACCCCCTACCCGAGATCCGCCGATTTTGACACCGACATTGGGGCTTTCATTGAGAGTTCCTCTGTGTCGTCACCGATAGGCTCGATGGCTCCTTCGATCATCAACAACGACGCGGTCCGGAGTGAGACTTTTCTCTCCGGACAGATCTCGTATTCGGCGGCTTTGCACTGCGGGCCAATTCGGTTGGCCATATGGAGCAGATCGAAAGCTATGCCCCTGGCCGTCAGGTCAGATTTGGAAGTCTTAACTTCATGGCTGACATCCGGGGGACTTGATCTTCAACGGATTCGAGCCACAGCCGAGCGCGCCGCACTTTCACGATGGGCATGATTTAGCTCTGCTGCCGGACAGTGCCCTGGAGGCCGCACACGAGACTGCTCCGACCCTTGATTCGGAGCCGGCCGTGCAGATCGAGGACGGATGGTTAGACACCGCCTCGGTGGCTGCAACCCCTACGGTGATAGAGCCGAATACTGACTTTGTCCCTTCTGAAGCTTGTGACTCCAAGGTGCCGGACTCCTTGCCGGACTCCGAACCTCCCGCGCCCCCACCAATCGAATCCGACTGGGTGCCGATCATGGAGTTCGCCGCTGCGGACATCTTTCAACACTCACCTTTTGGCGATGTTTTGAGCTCGCTAAAATATCTCTTGTTATCAGGAGAGCCCTGGCCGGACTGCGGTCAGGACGGTTGGGATGCGGACGACGAAGAAATTCAAGACCCACCCACCACCCACTTAGTAGCCGCTGTCGATGATCTAACCGACATGCTAGACTTCGACTCCGACAACATCGACGGTATGGACGACGATGCCGGAGACGACCAAGAACCAGCGCCTACTGGGCACTGGAAAGCCACCTCGTCATACAACATATACATGGTGGATATCCCAAAGGATGAGAATGGCGAAGGAACAGCGGAGGAAGACCCCTCCAAGAAACAGCCCAAGCGCCGACGTCAGCGGCGCCGCTCTAAATCCCGCCACAGCAAGAATGGCGATTCCGGCACCGGAGATAATAATACCCCAGACAGTGCCGACAATCAAGATCTACGGATAAGGCAAGACAATCAAGATCGATCTACGGATCGCGTGGGCGCCCCATGATACGTGACGACAACCGTCGCGCCGGACACAGTAAGTCCGGCCGGGCCGAACACAATAGACAAAGCTCGTTGGAGCTTTGTCGCGATATAGCCCAATACAGAGGCGCCGCACACCCACTATGCTTCACAGACGAAGTAATGGATCGAATAATCCCCGAAGGGTTTAAACCCGTGAGTATCGAATCCTATGACGGCACAACAGACCCCGCAGTTTGGATTGAAGACTATCTCCTTCAGATCCACGGTGACGATCTTCACGCCATCAAATACCTCCCACTCAAACTTAAAGGACCGGCTCGGCATTGGCTTAACAACTTGCCAGCAGAATCAATCGGATGTTGGGAGGACCTGGAAGCCGCATTCCTTGATAACTTCCAGGGCACGTATGTGCGACCATCAGACGCTGACGACCTAAGCCACATAATTCAGCAGCCAGACGAATCGGCCTGACAATTTTGGACACGGTTCTTAACTAAGAAAAATCAAATCGTCGACTGTCCGGATGCGGAGGCCCTCGCAGCCTTCAAACATAACATCCGCGATGAGTGGCTTGCCCGGCACTTGGGACAGGAAAAGCCGAAATCCATGGCAGCCCTCACATCACTCATCACCCGCTTTTGCGCGGGGGAGGACAGCTGGCTAGCTCGCAGCAACAACCTCAGAAAAAATTTCGGCAGTCCGGATACCAAGGATCGCAATGGCAGGTCACGTCGCAACAAGAACAAACGCCGCATTAATGGCGACAATAATGAGGATACGACAGTCAACGCCGGATTCAGAGGCTCGAAACCCGGTCAGCGGAAGAAGCCATTCAAAAGAACTACTACGGGTCCGTTCAATTTGGACCGAATACTCGATCGCTTGTGCCAGATACACGGCACCCCCGAAAAGCCATCCAACCACACCAACAGGGACTGTTGGGTATTCAAGCAGGCAGGCAAGCTAATCGCCAAAAACAATGACAAGGGGCTGCACGGCGATGACGAAGAAGAGACCCGACCGCCGAACAACAGAGGACAGAAGGGTTTTCCCCCACAAGTGCGGACGGTGAATATGATATACGCAACCCACATACCCAAGAGGGAGCGGAAGCGTGCACTCAGGGACGTATACGCGATGGAGCCAGTCGCCCCGAAGTTCAACCCATGGTCCTCCTGCCCGATCACTTTTGATCGAAGGGACCACCCCACCAGCATCCGCCACGGCGGATTCGCCGCATTCGTTTTAGACCCAATCGTCGATGGATTTCACCTCACCAGAGTCCTGATGGACGGCGGCGGCAGCCTGAACCTGCTTTATCAGGACACAGTGCGCAAGATGGGCATAGACCCCTCAAGGATTAAACCCACAAAGACGACCTTCAAAGGCGTCATACCAGGTGTGGAGGCCAATTGTACGGGCTCAGTCACACTGGAAGTGGTCTTTGGATCACCGGATAACTTCTGAAGCGAGGAGTTAATCTTCGACATAGTGCCGTTCCGCAGCGGCTATCATGATTTGCTCGGACGGACCGCGTTTGCAAAGTTCAACGCGGTGCCGCACTACGCATACGTCAAGCTCAAGATGCCAGGCCCTCGAGGAGTCATCACGGTCAACGGAAACACCGAGCGCTCCCTCCGAACGGAGGAACATACAGCGGCTCTCGCGACAGAAGTACAATGCAGCCTCTTAAGGCAATTCTCGAGTCCGGCCGTTAAGTGACCAGACACGGCCAAACGCGCCCGAAGTAACCTACAACAAGACCACCTGGCGCATTCCGAGCACGCGTAGCAATGCGACCCCAACCCCAGCCCTCGCAAGATCGCAAGACTGGTCCTTCGCGTACATCATTACGCTCTGGAGATACCATGGGCATAGGGGAAGGGGCACGACCACGACAGGCCTATAATGCGGCTCAACCACATCAGGGGCTCCTAAGTGTGTCATTTCTTTTTTTTATTTCCTTTTTTTTCTTACCCACAGGACTATGATCATCAGAGGCCCTTTCCGGCAGTAGACCGATCGAACTCACGATGCAACAGCCAGGGAAGAAGAAAGGCTGCGACGAATATCCAGGTGGTCTCCCTTACGAGCATTTAATCTGTTTTATACACCACTCCGCAGCCTACCCCTGGATGGGGACATGTTTAACAGTCCCGTCCCTTTCTTATCGCACTATTTGTATCGTTCTGCATTGATAGTAGTACTTCTTGAATTAAACAATGCAGCACCATTTTGCTTATAATTGCATTTCTTTCTTATACATATGTTCATTTACGACATGTTGCATCTGTACACTTTGGTACGGCTAAAAACACCAGTGGCTTATGTTCCCCACATCATGGTGTGATAAGTCCGAACACTTTCACAAGTGCGGCACTCCGAACTTATAGCATTATATGCATCAGCTCCAAATCATGTCTTGGGTCAATAGTTGGGTTTGCCCGGCTCCCATGTTTTGGTACCTTACGTTCCGTTGTATTGGCTAAGGTAGCACTGGGAGAACCATTGCGATTGCGCCCCAGTTGAGCTGGGTTAACGCCTCAGTGGAGAAAGCTAAAACTGACCGTCATGATGAGGCGAGAGCCGGTCGCTGTTCGAGAGGTTTTTTCGAGTCAATAAAGAATTATGCCGCTTAGAGCGAGGAACCGGCTTTGTCCGGCCCAGGCATGGATAGAGCCCCGAATTCGGCCTTCCGAACACTAGGGGCTTCGCCGAAATTTAAAATTATAGAATTCTATGGCTAAGTGAGAGTGTTCAAGCATTATAAGTCCGGTTGCCTAGTTCGTCGTGTTGAGAGCCTCCCTAGATGGACCCAAATATGGGAACAAGAGTGCTCAAATTTATACCGAATACCCTAGCACTCGTGGCATGGGGGCTGAAGCCGACGACTTGCCATCTCTCAGATTTGATAAACAGCCGCACAGAAGGTAATATATTAAATCAACAAGCGTTGCTTAGTGCATATGAACAAAGTTTTCTGCGCACAGGATAACAAAATGCGAGTTTACTCAAATATTACATTATTGGAGCACTCACCCGCAATAGCGCGGGCACCCTTCAGGACACTCTTATAATACATCTCGGGCGTGCGATACTCCTTGCCCGGCGGTGGCGCGTCCGTCACAAGCTTCTCAGCATCCATCTTGCCGCAGTGCACCTTAGCACGGGCCCCGACGGGCACCTTCAATACAGGCGGATCGCTTGATGACCTCAACCCATGGACCCGCATCCACCAGCCGCCGCACCAGGCCGAAGTAGCTCCCAGGCATGGCCTCATTAGGCCACAGCCGAACTATGAGGCCCTTCATGGCCTGTTCGGCCATCTTGTGGAGCTCGACCAGCTGCTTCAGCTGGTCGCTAAGGGGAACCGGATGTCCGGCCTCAGCATACTGAGACCAGAAGACCTTCTCCGTCGAGCTCCCCTCCTCGGCCCTGTAGAAAGCGGCAGCATCGGACACGCTGCGGGGAAGATCTGTGAACGCTCCTGAAGAGCTCCGAATTCGGGTAAGTAACACGTAATCCACATCCACATGCTTGCTTTGCATGAAAAATGCCTTACCCGATGCTATTTTCTTCAACGTCTCAATTTCCTGGAGGGCCTTGTAGGCTTCGGCATTAGCAGCTTTGGCACCCTCAAGAGCCGATGCAAGCTCGGCCTCTCGAGTCTTCGAGTCACGCTCCAAACTCTCATGTTTTTCCACGAGAGCCTGGAGCTCTTGCCGTGCCTCCGCCACCCGCGCCTCCTGCTTCTCTCGCTCGGCGCGCTCCGCGGACGCATTACGTTCGGCCACGGACAATGCCTCCTTCAGGGTCGCCACCTCGTTTGTGGCCCCTGCAATACCCACATTATCCTTGTCATTCTTTTTGCAAGCAAATCCTTTTCTGTAAGGTACAACTTTAATAAGGCGCTACTCACCTTCTTTGTCCTCGAGTTGCTTCTTGGCACGGCCGAGCTCGTTCTCGGACCGCTCGAGGTTTTGCTTCAAAGCATTGACCTCCGCAGTCAGTGCGGCAGAGGTCAGCAGGGTAGCCTGCAATCCCATATCGACATACTTTTTATGACTCCTGCGTATATCTTTTTAGATCCTCAGTCCGGCTTTTCTTTCCGAACACCGAACCGAGCATCAGGGGCTACTGTCTATGCGGTACTATTTTACATATATTAATATTCTTACCTCAAAGCCTGATAGAAGGCTGCTGCAGGCTTCGGTCAGCCCGCCTTTGGCGAGCTGGACCTTCTGGATCACCGCACTCATGACAGTGCGGTGTTCCTCCTTGATGGAAGCGCCGTTGAGCACCTCCAGCAAGTTATCCGGCGCCTCCGGTTGGACGGAGGCCGCCGGTGCCACGGTCTTGCCCTTCTTGCGAAGGGGCCGCCCGCCGGACTCCGAAATCACTGCAGGTTCCGGTGCGGAGTCCGGCACGAAGTCCGAGAGGTCGCTGTATGCTACCTCCGGGTCCTCCTCCTCCGGATGGGTCCCTCTCTGGGATCCCACCTCGACATCGTTAGCTCGCGGGGAGAAGAGGCGGTTGGAAGTGAAGTGTTGTTCACATCCGACGAACCCAAGGACCCACTCGACGAAGCGGGAAGATCGTCCTTGGGCGGACTGCAAGGTTGTATGCGGCGTTAGAAGGACACCAAGTGGCGAAAAGACAAATCATGAAGTCATTCGGGAGTCTGGATACTTACGATCTCGCCAGGGGCTTGGCCCTCGGAGGCCAATCCTTGTTGTCGTCACCGGCGTTGGCAGAACAGTCCGAGGGAGGAGTTCTTCCCTTCTTGGACCCTTCGGCCTCCCTCGTTGGGGAGGCCCTCCTTTTCTGCCCTCCCCCCGCTGGGGGAGAGGCCCTTTTCTTCTTCTCCTCATCCTCGGGGGAGGAGTCCGCCTCGGAGTCATCGGACACCTGAAAACGGGAACTCTTTCGAGTACCCGTGGCCTCCTTCTTGGCCTTCTTCTCCGGCACCACATGGGGTGCCGGAACCAGCAGCCCCGCCAGATGGGCATCCACTGGGTCTTCTGGCAAGGGGGCCGGACAGTTAGTCTGCTCGGCCTTCTTCAGCCAGTCCTATCAAAGGAAAGGGAGTTTAGATCCCGCATAGAGTCAAACTATGAAAAACAAGTATCCCGTAAAGGGTAAAATCATTTACCTCGTCAGTCGGACGCTGCGAGCGGAATCCGCGATCTTCGGTAGCGGATGCGGGGGCCTCGGCGCCCTTAAAAAGCACCTTCCACGCATCTTCGTACCTAGTGTCGAAGAGCCCGCTCAAGGTTCGGTGCTGAGTCGGATCGAACTCCCACAGTTTAAAGGCCCGTTGTTGGCACGGGAGGATCCGGCGGATAAGCATGATCTAGACGACATTGACAAGCTTGAGCTTCTTGTCCACCAGCTTCTGGATATAGGCTTGGAGTCCGGTCAGCTCCTCCGAATTGCCCCAAGTCAGGCCACTCTCCTTCCAAGAGGTGAGCCGTGTGGGGATGCCAGATCTGAATTCGGGGGCCGCTGCCCATTTAGGATCACGCGGCTCGGTGATGTAGAACCACCCCGATTGCCACCCCTTGATGGTTTCCACAAAGGCGCCCTCGAGCCAAGTAACGTTGGGTATCTTTCCCACCATGGCGCCTCCGCATTCCGCTTGATTCCCCTTCACGACCTTCGGCTTGACATTGTAGATCTTGAGCCACAAGCCGAAGTGGGGCTGGATGCAGAGGAAGGCCTCGCACACGACGATAAACGCCGAGATGTTGTGGATGAAATTCGGGGCCAGATCATGGAAATCCAGGCCGTAGTAGAACATGAGCCCCCGGACAAAGGGGTGAAGTGGGAAGCCCAGTCCGCGGAGGAAATGGGGAAGGAATACCACCCTCTCATGGGGCCTGGGGGCGGGGATGAGCTGCCCCTTGTTGGGGAGCCGGTGCGCGATGTTGCTGGACAGGTATCCAGCGCCGGGCAGCCTCTCGATGTGCCCCTCCGTGATGGAGGAGGCCATCCATTTGCCTCCCGCTCCAGACATGGCTGGAGGAGGTCGAGGCGAGATGTGCGTACTTGGGCACTGGAGCTCGAGTGTGCGGAGATAGATAAGCAAAGGAGGAAGAAGGCGTAGGTGAAAAGGTGGATCCTTATCCCCTTATATATGGACGGACGAAACTATGCGTCCCCACCGGCCTGGTAAAACTCGCTTTTCTCCCAAGCTCCACAATCAATGGCGCGGTTGGGTTACCCACGTCCGTATTGATGAGAATCCCGGAATAGGGGGAGCACGATCTCTGCTTCAACAAGACGTGCCAAGGAAACCGCTTCACTAAACGCGCTGAGGCAGTATAATAAAAACAATTCGAGTGAAGGCTTGGTTGTGGTGTGACGTCACACCACGAAATACGTCAGCAGATTGAACTTGTGTAAATATTATTCTCTCTACGATGGAGTGTGGAATTTATTTTTGCAGAGCCGGACACTATCCTGGTGTTCAGAATCTGCTACAAATTATTCGGAGAAGGAACCCGCCTTGCAATGCCGAAGACAATATGCGCGCCGGACTCGTCGTCATTGAAGCCTGGTTCAAGGGCTACTGAGGGAGTCCTGGACTAGGCGGTGTCCGGATAGCCGAACTATCATCATCGGCCGGACTCCAAGACTATGCAGATACAAGATTGAAGACTTCGTCCCGTGTCCGGATGGGACTTTCCTTGGCGTGGAAGGCAAGCTTGGCGATACGGGTATGTAGATGTCCTACCATTGTAACCGACTCTGTGTAACCCTAGCCCTCTCCGGTGTCTATATAAACCGGATGGTTTTAGTCCGTAGGATGACAGCAATCATACCATAGGCTAGCTTCTAGGGTTTAGCCTCCTTGATCTCGTGGTAGATATACTCTTGTAATACCCACATCATCAATATCAATCAAGCAGGACGTAGGGTTTTACCTCCATCAAGAGGGCCCGAACCTGGGTAAAACATCGTGTCCCTTGTCTCCTATTACCACCCGCCTAGACGCACAGTTCGGGACCCCCTACCCGAGATCCGCCGGTTTTGACACCGACAGGGGCGGTGACGGGGGCGGCGCGGGGACAGCGCGATGAACATATGAAGATGATAACTGAAATTTTCGTAAGTGCTGCTTATATAGGGGAGGCCTTCAGTACCGGTTGGAGACAGGAACCGGTACTAAAGGTCAAATTTGGCCAGGCCAAGCGGTGGGAAGCGACCCCCTTTAGTACCGATTCGTGGCTCCACCCGGTACTAAAGACCCGCCCTTTAGTGTCGGTTGGAGCCACGAACCGGTACTAAAGGTGGTGCACTCCCGTTCCGTGGTGCACAATGTTTAGTCCCACCTCGCCGAGCGAAGGGAAGCCACACTGGTTTATAAACCTAGCCACAGCTGCTCTTTCGAGCTCCTATCTAATGCAGGCCTCTGGGCCTAACTTTGCCACGCTGCCCTGTGAGCATGCTGGGCCTTATGGGCCTGCATATGCACGCCCAAGGCCAAGCAGGCCCACTGGGCAGCACGGAAATAATTTTTTTTTCATATAGTTTTTTTCTTTTGTTGTTTATATATTTTCTTCTATTTATTTCTGAGTAGTTTTTTGTTGTATTTAGAGTTTCTTATATTTAATATTAGTATGTTTTATCATTATATTCAAATTTGTAGTGATTTTTCAGAGTTCATTTTGTAGTGCTTTTCAGTTTCACGGTCATTTAGCTCTCGAAACAAATCAGTAAATGCATCGAAAATAGCAAATTATGTCAGAAAGGGTTGAAAGTTGATGACATGGATTTGAATCGTGCATCTGAACACAAAAAAAGTCCAGAGTTGTATTAAGTTATTAAAATATTGAATAGCCGGTGTAACAGATGAGTTTTCGTCTAAAACCCTGATACTCCGAAAGAGATTGTCCAGTTTGTACACGAAGTGCATCCAGTTTTTGCCGTAACCCTCTCTATTTTTTTGCACATGCTATGCAGGTGAAATGATGATACCTTGCCAAGTTTCAACCTTTTCAGAGTTCATTTTGTAGTGCTTTTCAATTTCACGGTCATTTAGCTCTCAAAACAAATCAGTAAATACATCGAAAATAGCAAATTATGTCAGAAAGGGTTGAAAGTTGATGACGTGGATTCGAATTGTGCATCTGAACGCAAAAAAAGTGTAGAGTTGTAATAATTTATTAAAATATTGAATAGCCGGTGTAACGGATGAGTTTTCGTCCGAAACCCTGATACTTCGAAAGAGATTGTCCAGTTTGTACACGAAGTGCATCCAGTTTTTGTCGTAACCCTCTCTACTTTTTTGCACATGCTATGCGGGTGAAATGATGATACCTTGCCAAGTTTTAACCTTTTCAGAGTTCATTTTGTAGTGCTTTTCAATTTCATGGTCATTTAGCTCTCAATACAAATTAGTAAATGCATCAAAAATAGCAACTTATGTCAGAAAGGGTTGAAAGTTGATGACGTGGATTTGAATTATGCATCTAAACGCAAAAAAGTCCGGAGTTGTAATAAGTTACTAAAATATTGAATAGCCGGTGTAACAGATGATTTTTTGTCTGAAACTCTGATACTTCGAAAGAGATTGTCCAGTTTGTACATGAAGTGCATCCAGTTTTTGCCGTAACCCTCTCTACTTTTTTGCACATGCTACGCGGGTGAAATGATGATACCTTCCCAAGTTTCAACCTTTTCAGAGGTCATTTTGTAGTGCTTTTCAATTTGACGGTCATTTAGCTCTAAAAACAAATCAGTAAATGCATCGAAAATAGCAAATTATGTCAGAAAGGGTTGAAAGTTGATGACATGGATTTGAATCGTGCATCTGAACGCAAAAAAAAGTCCAGAGTTGTAATAAGTTATTAAAATATTGAATAGCCGGCGTATCAGATGAGTTTTCGTCCGAAACCCTGATACTTCGAAAGAGATTGTCCAATTTGTACACGAAGTGCATCCAGTTTTTGCCATAACCCTCTCTAATTTTTTGCACATGCTATGCGGGTGAAATGATGATACCTTGCCAAGTTTCAACCTTTCAGAGTTCATTTTGTAGTGCTTTTCAATTTCACGGTCATTTAGCTCTCAAAACAAATCAGTAAAAAAGTCCGGAGTTGTGTTAAGTTATTAAAATTGTGTAAACATGTGAAAATATACATAAAAATACATTGATCAGTACCGCTTTTCAGCCAAAACGCGCTACTGCTATAGAGAAATACGTAAAAAATACATTGATCATCAATGATCTTTTTGTGTACAATCTGAATTGTCAATATGAGTCCTCACCGGTTTAAAAACCGGAGAAGACTCATATTGTGGTTACAAATTCTACACATAGAGTTCAATGAAGACCAAGTGGTTGTGATAGTTTGAGAAGTAACATACTTAAGGTGGTAAAAACTCTGTTAGCAGAGCGAGGTGGGACTAAAAAACCGCTGCAGAATGAATCAACTAGAAACCTCTAGTACCTGATTGTGGCATGAACCGGTACTAAAGGTATTGGTGGGCCCCCAGCCTGACCACAGCCTGCAACAGCTTCTTTATTACCGGTTCGTGGCACGAACTGGTACTAAAGGTTCGCCCTGAAACGGTACTAATGATCTCCGCCCCCCTAGCCGTTGGGACTGGCACTAATGATCACATTAGTGCCAGTTTTGTTACAAACTGGGACTAATGTGCTTCACATTAGGCCCTTTTTCTAATAGTGATAATTTTTCAACTAACACTTGTGGGGGGTTAATTTAAAACAAATCTAGGCGCAAAGTGCATGTCCTTATGAAAATTGACAGGACTAGCCATCTTGGCCATGTGAACAATGTGCCCACTACCATCCACTTCACAAATCATTTCTATGATTCGGTAAATGAACCGTAAGCCCAAAAATACCTAAATAAAAGAAGTTGAATATGTTAAGAGCTAATCACAGAAAAAATATAAGCTTTGCATAAATCATACTCCCTCCGTTCCTAAATATAAGTCTTTTTAGAGATTCCACTATAGGGACTACATTCGGATGTATATAGACGCCTTTTAAAGTATGGATTCACTCATTTTTCTCTGTATGTAGTCTATAGTGGAATCTATTAAAAGACTTGTATTTAGAAACAGAGGGAGTATTAGTTATTCTATCAGCATCCACATATGCCTAATCCAACTTCTCATTTCCACTGCTGGGATTTGACCATATACCATACCTAAAATATTTGTGTACATCAGCCTCACCAGTTGACATGATAACAAAGAACTTTACATAGGGATGATCTACTTGGAGACCATTGCCATTATATTGGTTAGGTCTTGTATTATTTCCCCATTGAATAGCCAACAACAAGCCCTTTTGTTTCAAAAATGCCAGTATGCATAGATCATACCCTTTGACATTTTTGTCCCACCATATTATTCAAGCCATATCCATTCTCATATGACCAAATAATGTTGAAGTAAGCTGAAATTTTCCAATCTATCAAACGTATATGTAGATGCCTGATCATGCAAATATTATTTTTGGGCTAATAGAAACACATAGTCGCAACACCAAAAGATGGAAAAAACAATTGTGATATCAATATAAGCTTTTATGGTAAGTTTATGGATTAGACAGTGTGTATTTATTCAAAAAAACATGCTAAAATAATAAACACAAAGTATATTAATTCAGAAAACACAATTGACCATTTCGTTGTAATAGAACCAAAAGGTACAACCGAAAATTTGAATTTCCTCTTCATGTTTACGGTTACAACTAAGCACCTTAATATGCAATTTCGACTTCTCGATGTTCTCAATGTCCAAGGGTTACAGGGCCGATGAGTTGGGAAAATACATCTTCTATACTAAAATCCCCACTAGAAGTAGAGTATATGACTTAGGAAAGGTCTCTTTATTGGAGGAGAGTTTCTTTAAAAAAATTAGTACGACACAACTTTGCACATCACTAATAATATAACCAAACCATGTCTCTTGGTGAAGAGCCAGGGCGTGGGGTATGCCATAGGAGGTGGGAAGGACGAGCACCCGAGTCAGGTTGATGTAATTTCATTTTCTTGTAGGCCACATCGATGTAGAGGTAGTCTATTATCTCAAGGTTGCTAGCAACTATCTTCAACATCATGTAGTAGGCTGAACCAAGTGACAACGAAAAAGGAAAAGAGAAAATATAGATCAAAAAGTAAGGTCATAGTAGGAGCATTAATCTCATATCCTAATCTACATATTTAACACACATAAACAATATGTATCATAGAGAGGAGGAGGAGAAAGCTTAGAGACTGGCCTCACCAAAAGGAGGAGCTTTGGCGAGCCTTTGTATTTCCCAACACCACCATGGAACTTCTCTCCACCTGGGAGCAGTCCGGCCAGCGTTGTCCTTACGAACTCTTATTCAACAAAATGATTGTGCTCTTTTTCATGGGCCAACGAAGGAGACCATCATTGGAATAGAGAACACACACACACACACACACACAAAGAGAGAGAGAGATGGAGTTTGCAGATGAACATGTAGGTTAGTGTCGAGCATAGAACGATCTCATGGGGGGGTGTCAACTGTTGCAAATATGCCCTAGATGCAATAATAAAATGGTTATTATTATATTTCCTTGTTCATGATAGTTGTCTATTGTTCATGCTATAACTGTATTAGCCGGAAACCGTAATACATGTGTGAAAACATAGACCACAACATGTCCCTAGTAAGCCTCTAGTTGACTAGCTCGTTGATCAATAGATGGTTATGGTTTCCTGACCATGGACATTGGATGTCGTTGATAATGGGATCACATAATTAGGAGAATGATGTGATGGACAAGACCCAATTCTAAGCATAGCACAAGATCATGTAGTTCGTTTGATAGAGCTTTCCTAATGTCAAGTATCATTTCCTTAGACCACGAGATTGTGCAACTCCCGGATAACGTAGGAGTGCTTTGGGTGTATCAAACGTCACAACGTAACTTGGTGGCTATAAAGGTGCACTACAGGTATCTCCGAAAGTGTCTGTTGGGTTGGCACGAATCGAGACTGGGATTTGTCACTCCGTATGACGGAGAGGTATCTCTGGGCCCACTCCGTAATGCATCATCATAATGAGCACAATGTGACTAAGGAGTTATCCACGGGATCATGCGTTACGGAACGAGTAAAGAGACTTGCCAGTAACGAGATTTAACGAGGTATGGGTATACGGACGATCGAATCTTGGGCAAGTAACATACCGATGGACAAAGGGGATGGTATACGGGATTGAATGAATCCCCGACATCGTGGTTCATCTGATGACATCATCGTGGAACATGTGGGAGCTAACATGGGTATCCAGATCCCATTGTTGGTTATTGGTCGGAGAGATGTCTCGGTCATGTCTGCATGGTTCCCGAACCCGTAAGGTCTACACAGTTAAGGTTCGGTGACGCTAGAGTTGTTATGGGAAATTGTATGTGGTTACTGAAGGTTGTTCAGAGTCCCAGGTGAGATCCCGGATGTCACAACGAGTTCTGGAATAGTCCGGAGGTAAAGATATATATATGGGAAGTCCAGTTTCAGTCGCCGGAATGGTTTCAGGGATTATGGGTATAGTACCGGGACCACCGAAAGGTGTCCGGGGGTCCACTGGGTGGGGTCATGCTACATCTTGAGCTTGTGTTGGTTTTCCTTGAAGAGGAAAGGGTGATGCAGCATAGTAGCGTAAGTATTTCCCTCAGTTTTTGAGAACCAAGGTATCAATCCAGTAGGAGGCTCCTCACAAGTCCCACGAACCTACACAAACAAACAAAGAACTCGCAACCAACGCGATAAAGGGGTTGTCAATCCCTTCACGGCCACTTGCAAAAGTGAGATCTGATAGAGATAATATGATAAGATAAATATATTTTGTTATTTTGTGATATAGATTGGAAAAGTAAAGATGCAAATAAAAGTAGATTGAAAGCGTATATGATAAAAGATAGACCCGGGGGCCATAGGTTTCACTAGAGGCTTCTCTCAAGATAGCATAAGTATTACGGTGGGTGAACAAATTACTATCGAGCAATTGATAGAAAAGCGAATAATTATGAAATTATCTAGGCATGATCATGTATATAGGCATCACGTCCGCAACAAGTAGACCGACTCCTGCCTGCATCTAATACTATTACTCCACACATCGACCGCTATCCAGCATGCATCTAGAGTATTAAGTTCATAAGAATAGAGTAACGCTTTAAGAAAGATGACATGATGTAGAGGGATAAACTCAAGCAATATGATATAAACCCCATCTTTTTATCCTCGATGGCAACAATACAATATGTGCCTTGCTGCCCCTGCTGTCACTGGGAAAGGACACCGCAAGATTGAACCCAAAGCTAAGCACTTCTCCCATAGCAAGAAAGATCAATCTAGTAGGCCAAACCAAACCGATAATTCGAAGAGACTTGCAAAGATAACTCAATCATACATAAAAGAATTCAGAGGAGATTCAAATATTTCTCATAGTAAACTTGATCATAAACCCACAATTCATCGGATCTCGACAAACACATCGCAAAAAGAGTTACATCAAATAGATCTCCACAAGAGAGGGGGAGAACATGGTATTGAGATCCAAAAACAGAGAAGAAGCCATCTAGCTAATAACTATGGACCTGAAGGTCTGTTGTAAACTACTCACAACTCATCGGAAGGGCTATGGTGTTGATGTAGAAGCCCTCCGTGGTGGATTCCCCCTCCGGCAGAACGCCAGCGACGGCTCCAAGATGGGATCTCGCGGATAGAGAAGGTTACGGTGGCGGAAATATTTCTTCGGTGGCTCCTTTGATGGTTACGGGATATATGGGTATATATAGGAGGAAGAAGTATGTCGGTGGACGCCCAAGGGGCCCACAAGACAGGGGGGCGCACCCTCCACCCTCGTGGCTTCCTCGATTGCTTCTTGACTTGCACTCCAAGTCCTCTGGATCATGTTTGTTCCAAAAATCACGCTCCCAAAGGTTTCATTCCGTTTGGACTCTGTTTGATATTCCTTTTCTTCGATATACTGAAATAGGCACAGAAAAAACAACAATACGGGATGGGCCTTCGGTTAGTAGGTTAGTCTCAAAAATGATATAAAAGTGTAAAGTAAAGCCCATAAACATCCAAAACAGGTAATATAATAGCATGGAACAATCAAAAATTATAGATACATTGGAGACATATCAAGCATCCCCAAGCTTAATTCCTGCTCATCCTTGAGTAGGTAAATGATATAAACAGAATTTTTGATGTGGAATGCTACCTAGCATAATTCTCAATGTATTTCTCTTTATTGTGGCATGAATGTTCAGATCCAAATGATTCAAAATAAAAGTTCATATTGACATAAGAAATAGTAATACTTCAAGCATACTAATAAAAGTAATCATGTCTTCTCAAAATAACATGGCTGAAGAAAGTTCATCCCTACAAAATCATATAGTTAGGCTATGCTTCATTTTCGTCACACAAAAATGTTCCCAAATTCTACACCCCCGATGACAAGCCAAGCAATTGTTTTGTACTTAAATAATCTCAAACTTTTTCAACCTTCACGCAATACATGAGTTTGAGCCATGGATATAGCACTATGGGTGGAATAGAATAATGATGGGGATTGTGTGGAGAAGACAAAAAAGGAGAAAGTCTCACATTGACGAGGATAATCAACGGGCTATGGAGATGCCCATCAATTGATGTCAATATGAGGAGTAGGGATTTCCATGCAACGGATGCACTAGAGCTATGAATGAAAGCTCTGTTGGAAATATGCCCTAGAGGCAATAATAAAATGGTTATTATTATATTTCTTTGTTCATGATATTTGTCTGTTATTCATGCTATAATTGTATTATCCGGAAATCGTAATACACGTGTGAATACATAGACCACAACATGTCCCTAGTAAGCCTCTAGTTGACTAGCTCATTGATCAACAGATAGTCATGGTTTCCTGACTATGGACATTGGATGTCATTGATAACGGGATCACATCATTAGGAGAATGATGGGATGGACAAGACCCAAACCTAAGCATAGCTCAAAGATCGTGTAGTTCGGTTAGCTAGAGATTTTCCAAATGTCAAGTATCATTTCCTTAGACCATGAGATTGTGCAACTCCCGGATACCGTAGGAGTGCTTTGGGTGTACAAAATGTCACAACGTAACTAGGTGACTATAAAGGTGCATTACGGGTATCTCCGAAAGTGTCTTTTGGGTTGGCACGAATCGAGACTGGGATTTGTCACTCCATATGATGGAGAGGTATCTCTGGGCCCACTCGGTAATGCATAATCATAATGAGCTCAATCTGACCAACTGTCTGGTCACGGGATCATGCATTACGGTACGAGTAAAGTGACTTGCCAGTAACGAGATTAAACGAGGTATTGGGATACCGACTATCGAGTCTCGGGCAAGTAATGTACCGATTAACAAAGGGAATTGTATACGGGGTTGCTTAAATCCTCGACATCATGGTTCATCCGATGAGATCATCGATGAGCATGTGGGAGCCAACATGGGTATCCAGATCCCGCTGTTGGTTATTGACCGGAGAGGCGTCTCGGTCATGTCTACACACTTAAGGTTCGGTGACGCTAGGGTTGTAGAGATATGAGTATGTAGTAAACCGAAAGTTGTTCGGAGACCCGGATGAGATCCCGGACGTCACGAGGAGTTCCGGAATGGTCCGGAGGTAAAGAATTATATATAGGAAGTCAGGTTTCGGCCATCGGGAAAGATTCAGGGGTCATCGGTATTGTACCGGGACCACCGGAAGGGTCCCGGGGGTCCACCGGGTGGGGCCACCTATCTCGGAGGGTGCCATGGGCTGAAGTGGGAGGGGAACCAGCCCCTGGTGGGCTGGTGCGCCCCCCCCTTGCCCCCCTGCGCCTAGGGTTGGAAACCCTAGGGTGGGGGGCGCCTCCACTTGCCTTGGGGGGCAAGGCACCCCCTTGGCCGCCGCCCCCCTAGGAGATCCCATCTCCTAGGGCCGGCGCCCCCCTAGGGGCCCTATATAAAGAGGGGGTGGAGGGCAGCCGCACCCTTGCACTTGGCGCCTCCCTTCCCCCTTGCTACACCTCTCCCTCTCGCAGACGCTTGTCGAAGCCCTGCCGGGATCCCTGCTGCATCCACCACCACGCCGTCGTGCTGCTAGATCTTCATCAACCTCTCCTTCCCCCTTGCTGGATCAAGAAGGAGGATACGTCTCCCTGACCGTACGTGTGTTGAACGCGGAGGTGCCGTCCGTTCGGCGCTAGGATCTCCGGTTATTTGGATCACGACGAGTACGACTCCCTCAACCCCGTTCTCTTGAACGCTTACACTCGATCTACAAGGGTATGTAGATGCACTCCTCTCTCTCGTTGCTAGATGAACTCATAGATTGATCTTGGTGAAACCGTAGGGAAATTTTTATTTTCTGCAACGTTCCCCAACAGTGGCATCATGAGCTAGGTCTATGAGTAGTTCTCTTTGCACGAGTAGAACACAAATCTGTTGCGGGCGTAGATGTTGTCAACTTTCTTGCCACTACTAGTCTTATTTTGCTTCAGTGGTATTGTGGGATGAAGCGTCTCGGACCGACCTTACACGTACGCTTACGTGAGACGGGTTCCACCGACTGATATGCACTAGTTGCATAAGGTGGCTAGCGGGTGTCTGTCTCTCCCACTTTAGTTGGAGCGTTAAATCACGTTGTGGCTTTTACGTAGGTAAGAAAACGTTCTTGCTAGAACCCTATTGCAGCCATGTAAAACATGCAACAACAATTAGAGGACGTCTAACTTGTTTTTGCACCATATGATTTGTGATGTGATATGGCCAAAAGTTGTGATGAGGATGGATGATATATTGTGATGTATGAGATCATGTTCTTGTAATAGGAATCACGACTTGCATGTCGATGAGTATGAAAACCGGCAGGAGCCATAGGAGTTGTCTTAATTATTGTATGACCTGCGTGTCAATGATTTAACGCCATGTAATTACTTTACTTTATTGCTAAACCATTAGCCATAGTAGTAGAAGTAATAGTTGGCGAGCAACTTCATGGAGACATGATGATGGAGATCATGATGATAGAGATCATGGTGTCATGCCGGTGACGAAGATGATCATGGAGCCCCGAAGATGGAGATCAAAGGAGCTATATGATATTGGCCATATCATGTCACTGTTTAATTGCATGTGATGTTTATTATGTTTATGCATCTTGTTTACTTAGGACGACGGTAGTAAATAAGATGATCCCTCATAATAATTTCAAGAAAGTGTTCACCCTAACTGTGCACCATTGCGAAAGTTCGTCGTTTCGAAGCACCATGTGACGATCTGGAGTGATAGATTCTAACGTTCACATACAACGGGTGTAAGACAGATTTACACATGCAAAACACTTAGGTTAACTTGACGAGCCTAGCATGTACAGACATGGCCTCGGAACACAAGAGACCGAAAGGACAAACATGAGTCGTATGGAAGATACGATCAACATGGAGATGTTCATCGATGATGACTAGTCCGTCTCACGTGATGATCGGACACGGCCTAGTCGACTCAGATCATGTATCACTTAGATGACTAGAGGGATGTCTAATCTGAGTGGGAGTTCATTAAATAATTTGATTAGATGAACTTAATTATCATGAACTTAGTCTAAAAACCTTTGCAAATATGTCTTTCAGATCAAATGGCCAACGCTCATGTCCACCTCAACTTCAACGCGTTTGTCGGTGTCAAAACCGGCGGATCTCGGGTAGGGGGTCCCGAACTGTGCGTCTAGGTGGATGGTAATAGGAGACAAGGGACACGATGTTTTACCCAGGTTCGGGCCCTCTTGATGGAGGTAAAACCCTACGTCCTGCTTGATTGATATTGATGATGTGGGTATTACAAGAGTAGATCTACCACGAGATCAAGGAGGCTAAACCCTAGAAGCTAGCCTATGGTATGATTGTTCTTATTCTACGGACTAAACCATCCGGTTTATTAGACACCGGAGAGGGCTAGGGTTACACAAAGTCGGTTACAATGGTAGGAGATCTACATATCCGTATCGCCAAGCTTGCCTTCCACGCCAAGGAAAGTCCCATCCGGACATAGGACGAAGTCTTCAATCTTGTATCTTCATAGTCTTGGAGTTCGGCCGATGATGATAGTTCGGCTATCAGGACACCCCCTAGTCCAGGACTCCCTCAGTAGCCCCCGAACCAGGCTTCAATGACGACGAGTCCGGCGCGTATACTGTCTTCGGCGTTGCAAGGCGGGTTCTCCTTCAAACTTCATGTTCCTGTCGAATAGTGTCCGGCTTACTTATAAATGTTGCGCTCCTTGGCTTCTGCGTCCAATAATGGCCCTCTTCCACGTGTCGTATGAATCTGAAAAGCTAGGGTATTTTTACATTTTACCCCCTAGCCGTGCGAACGAGTCGCCTATAAGAGAGGCGAGGATCTAGATCCAACTCACACCATCCTCCTTCCGCAAGTACTCATCTAAGCGCCTCTGACAAAAATCCATTCTATCATGAATAGTCGACGCGGCTCCTCCTCTCGCGCTCCCAGCCCTCAGCCAGGAGATTGGGGGAGATGCTCAGTTCCACACAGCGAGCTAGTGGCGCTCCAAACCGAGGGATATCTTCCCCCAGCCTTCATGGTTCCAGTTCAAGCCGGACTGGCCACCTTCAGGGGTGGAAAGCAGGCGGAGAGCGTCCCCAACCCTTCCAAAGGAGAGCGGGTATGCTTCGTCCCTTATCTAATAAGGGGACTCAGATTTCCCATACATCCGTTTCTCCGGGGGCTCCTAGAGTTCTATGGACTCCAGCTTCACCACCTTACACCTGCCTCCATTTTGCACATCATGGGCTTTGTAGCTCTTTGCGAGCTGTTCTTGGGCATTGAGCCCCATTTCGCGTTGTGGAAGAGATTGTTTTGCCTCGTACCCCGTTCTCATGAGGGGTTGATATATCAAGTGGGCGGAGCCGAAATATGGCGCATCGCCGGGACCGGATATCTATCTGGCACCCCGAAGAAGGCGTTCGAAGACTGGCCTTCGGAATGGTTCTACATGGAGGACGCCCCTCTGCCGGATCCAGTTCGGATCGGCCTCCCGGAGTTCAGCAATGCTCCCTTGAAGAAACTCCTGAGTTGGCGCCCGCGGAGCCCTCAACGGGAAGATGATGGGAGCGTCCATTATCTGATGGGCCGGATTAGGTTACTGGCCCATTCCGGATTGACCATGATTGGAATCATGGCCACGTGCATTATGCGAGGGGTGCAGCCGCTCCAATATAGGGGCCACCCTATGTGGGATTTCAACGGGGAAGATGGCGCCACCCGTCATGGCCGCAGAGGGTCGGGCTCGGCCGCCGATCTGGTAAAGATCCTGTCCGGCTTGTACAAGAGGGAGAAGGAGGACTTGCTCTGCACAATTCCATTGAATGGATTCTCCATGAATAACCCTCGGAGCTGGGTAAGCGGACGTTTATCTATCCGATCCATATTTCCAAAGTCAAGTGTCTTACTTTGTGATTTTGATGTAGGAGCTGCGCCAGGACGTGGAGGGCATACAAAGCCTGACTCCACAGCCCGAGGATCCGGGACGATCCCTTGATCCGGCCTCCGAAGAGGATCCGGACATAAAGGTGGAGCTGATCGATGGTGTGTTCCACCAACTTAGCATGGACGATGTTCTAGTCGCCATTACGGCTGACTACCCCGGTTTGTTTCCGGCTTCCCAGGTGACTACGACCGGAGTCCTGACACCATCATTTGATCCATGCATATTTCTGACCATATTACACCGATGGTGCATCGTAGGAGGCGTCTTTAAGGCGGGAAGCTGAACCCGCGGCGGCTGACCAGCAAGGGCCAGTTCGGCCCAGCAGGCGGAAGAGGAGTGCGACGCGAATTGAAACGTCGCCGCAACGGTACAGCGCACCGCTGTTTTTAAGGGAAGGATCCTTAGGAGGTATATTAACGCTCATGACTTTTCTAGGAGAAAGAGCGCTCGCCGGACAGTGTCCGGAGAGGTTGCCAATCAAGCCTCCGCCAGCCATGCTCCAACGCGTGGTCTGGAAGGGGAGGCGAACAAAAGGCATGAGCCGGATGCTCCTCCAACGGAGGATGCCGACAGGCTATCCGCCACCAGGTCTGAGGTGGAGAGCGCCATGAATCACAGGCGTCGCCGGACAGTTCTTCGTGACGCGTGTTTCTCCCCGGAGGCATTGAATGCCTTCAATGAGGGAGACGCGCACCTCCGTGCCGCTCAAGATGGTTTAACCAGAGCCACGGAGCAGTATGTGAAGGACATACGGGTAAGCAATTTTAATAGTTATATATGCCAGTAGCCCCCGAGACTTAAAATAGTTAAAATAACTGATTTAAGGATCATTTGTTATGCAGGTTCTTATGGAGAAGAATACCCACCTGTCCTAGGAGCTTCAAGAGTGCAAGGCCCATCTTGAGGCCGCACTGGCCGCCACAGGGGGAGCTACAGAGACCCCCGCTGGTAATACATACTTCAAAAAGATAAGTAGTTAATAAAGTGCGGTGTGTGCGTAAATCTGACAATAATATTGCAGAGGGTGCCGGACTAGATCCGGCCAAGCAATAGCTACTGCGTCAGCTGAAGGCCGGCGAGAGGGTGCTTATGAAGGTGCGGCAGGAGAGGAACAAGCTCCAAGATGCCCACACCCAGCTAGGAGAAGAGCTGAAAGATGTTCGGGCCCAGCTGTCTGGCTCCGTGAAGGAGAATCAGCGGCTTCGTCGCGGCATTTATAGTAAGTGCTTGAGCAAACTCCTTTGAAAAGAAGAGGTCGGCGAGGAAGTCGATTGATAGAAATGTGTCTTTAGGTGCGCTCAAAGGTCGCCCTGCGGAGGGAATGCCCGGTTCAACGGGTGACCAACTCCCCGAGCTGATGCAACGGCATGAATGTGTTCGGCAAGCGATGAGTGGCGTCGCCCAGGCCTTATGGCCGTCCGTCTCCCTACCCGAAAGCCTTGAAGGGCTTGCCGAGAAGCTTCAGGGAGCACGGCAGCGCTTCCGTCTGTGGAAGATATCGGCCTGCCGTCAGGGCGCCAGGGAGGCCTGGGCCATGGTGAAGACGTGGTACAAGAAGGCGGACACGAACCGCATGGCCGAGGTCGGACCTGCGGGGCCTGATGGGAAGGAGATCCCTATGAGCTTAATGTACGGCCAAGTAGAGTTGGCCACTAAGTATTCCCAACAGGACTGTAAATTACACAGCCTGTTAGACGGGATTGAAGAGGAGTACAATCAGTCAATTTGACGATGTATTTTAAAATGACATGGAAAATGCCTTCTAGCCGGATTGTAGATCATTTGTCTTTGCCGACCTTTTCGCTTCAACCTTGGGACCTTAGAGTCCGGAGTGTGTCCGAATACCTTCTCAGTTATGAAAAAACCAGGGCATGCATGGAGACCAGGCGTAGGGGTCATTAGTGCTTTATCAGACAAGTGCCCAACTAGTTATGTTATATTACATGGTTAGTAAGAAACATCTTCCAGGGAGAATAGTTCCGTTAGGGGTTCCTTTCCCTGGGAGGCATGCCCTAAGGTGCATGCCCGTACTGCGAAGAGAGTAGAAAAGCATCTGGGGGCAGATAAGTTAAATAAGTAATAAATCATCTTTCAAGTCACCGACCGAATATTCCCTTAAGAACGCTAGCTTTCGGCTTCACCCAGCCTGAGGTACACATCCGGCTGACCCGGCAGTAACAATCATAGAGGTGCTCCCTTTACCTCCTAGCCGAACAATCGGGAACGTAGGGGTAAGCACAGGAGCCAGACAACCCAGCTTGGCCAAAACTTAAGTCATATCGATGCATATAATGGTGAATAAAAGGTACATGCGGAAGTATGACACATGTGTTGGGCATGAAGCCCATATAAATAAGCTTCTATTAAAGAATCCCCCAGGTATAATGAGTGCTAGGAGCACATCAAGTGTGTGCGAACAATGCGCAAATCAGCATATCAAAGGCTTTTACTAAAAAAGTGAGAAGAAGGAGGGGGACAAGAGACAGTGAAATGTAAAAGGTGGACGGAGGACGGAGACGAACTCTGAGTCCGGCGTTAGGCGTAGAATCTTCGGAGACGGGCTACGTTCCATGGGTTCGGCTCGAGTCGGTTGTCAGGTGCGTTACATAGACGGTATGCTCCGCCGGTCAGGACTTGGTCGATGATGAAGGGACCTTCCCACTTGGGCTTAAGTTTGTCCTTTTTCTTGTCCGACAGGCGTAGAACAAGTTCGCCAATATTGTAAGTTTTGGCCCGTACTTCTCTGCTTTGATATCTTCGAGCCTGCTGCTGATAGAATGCGGAACGAGCTTTTGCCACGTCCCGCTCCTCCTCTAAGGCGTCCAAACTGTCCTGCCGATCCAACTCGGCTTCTCTTTCTTTGTACATGCGCACGCTAGGTGAGTCATGAATTATGTCGCAGGGCAGAACTGCCTCTGCGCCGTACACCATAAAAAATGGTGTGAATCCGGTAGTGCGGTTTGGCGTGGTCCGCAGCCCCCAGAGTACGGAGTCGAGCTCCTCTACCCAGTGCGTGTTAGATTCCTTGAGGGACCGCACTAGTCTGGGTTTGATGCCGCTCATGATTAGACCATTTGCTCGTTCGACTTGGCCGTTAGTTTGGGGGTGATAGACTGAAGCGTAGTCGAGCTTGATGCCCATATTTTTGCACCAGAGTTTAACCTTGTCGGCCTTGAAGTTCGTGCCATTATCAGTGATGATGCTGTGGGGGACACCATAACGGTGTACTACCCCGGATATGAAGTCTATCACGGGTCCGGATTCGGCCGTTTTAACTGGCTTGGCCTCTATCCATTTGGTGAATTTGTCCACCATGACCAATAGGTATTTTTGCTTGTGGGTTCCCCCTTTAAGGGGTCCAACCATATCAAGCCCCCAGACCGCGAACGGCCAGGTGATGGGTATAGTTTTGAGGGCGGTGGGTGGCATGTGGCTTTGATTAGCAAAGAGCTGGCAACCGGTGCATCGTTGGACTAAGTCCTCAGCATCTGCCCGGGCAGTTGGCCAATAAAATCATGTACGGAAGGCCTTGCCTACAAGGGCCCGGGCTGCGGCGTAGTGCCCACCGAGTCCGGCATGAATTTCAGCCAGGAGATTTCGCCCTTCCTCTTCGGAGATACACCTTTGAAGGACTCCGGTTGTGCTTTTCTTATAAAGTTCTCCCTCATGGACCTTGTAGGCTTTAGATCGCCGAACTATGCAACGGGCCTCATTTTGGTCTTCGGGGAGTTCCTGCCTAGTTAAGTAGGCTAGGAATGGTTCCGTCCACGGGGCGATTACTGCCATTATTTCGTGGGCTGAGGGTGTTATTTCATTGGCTAAGCCACCGATTGTGTCAGAATGTTCCGTGTTGGGTGGCGCGGTTGGTTCCGGGTTGCTATTTACGGATTCCTCTTCCCATAGTACGGATGGCTTAAAGAGCCGCTCCAGGAAGATGTTTGGAGGGACGGCGTCGCGTTTTGCACCGATGCGTGCCAACACGTCGGCTGCCTGGTTGTTATCCCGGGCTACGTGGTGGAATTCGAGTCCTTCAAACCGAGCTGACATTTTTCAGACGGTGTTACGGTAGGCTGCCATTTTCGGATCCTTGGCGTCAAAGTCTCCATTTACTTGGGATATTGCAAGGTTTGAATCCCCACGGACCTCTAGGCATTGAACGCCCATGGAGATGGCCATCCGGAGACCATGTAGAAGGGCCTCGTATTCGGCTGCGTTGTTGGAGTCCGTGTACATTATTTGAAGTACGTATTGGACTGTATCTCCGGTTGGGGACGTCAAGACGACGCCAGCCCCCAAGCCGGCCAACATTTTAGAGCCGTCGAAGTGCATAATCTAATTGGAGTATGCGCCGTACTCTTTAGGGAGTTCGGCTTCAGTCCATTCGGCGACGAAGTCAGATAAAACTTGCGACTTTATAGCTCGCCGCGGTTTGTAGGTTCTATCGAATGGCAAAAGCTCAATGGCCCATTTTGCAATCCTGCCTGTCGCGTCGCGATTGTTTATGATATTGTTGAGAGGTACTTCGGAGGCCACTATTATCGAACACTCTTGAAAGTAGTGTCGCAGCTTCTGGGATGCCATGAACACCGTGTACGCTATCTTTTGATAATGTGGGTACCGGGACTTACATGGAGTTAGGACAGTGGATACGTAGTACACTGGTTTTTGAAGAGGGAATTTGTGCCCTTCTATTTCTCGTTCGACGACGAGCACCGGGCTTACAACTTGATGTGTTGCCATGATATATAACAACATTGGTTCGCCCAAGTTGGGCGCGTCCAGGACCGGATTTGTTGCCAGTATGGCCTTTATGTCTTCGAGTCCGGCTGTGGCAGCATCCGTCCATTCGAAGTGTTCAGTGCGCCTGAGGAGGCGATAGAGGGGCAATGCCTTTTCTCGCAAACGGGAGATGAAGCGGCTTAGAGACGCCACGCATCCAATCAATTTTTGTATTTGTTTGAGGTCTTTTGGGATGTCCAATTGTGATAGAGCTCAGATCTTGGCTGGGTTTGCTTCAATTCCTCTACCGGATACAATGAAGCCCAAGAGCTTTCCGGCTGGTACGCCGAAAACGCATTTTTCCGGGTTAAGCTTAATGTCATATGCTCGGAGGTTGTCGGATGTGAGCCTCAAATCTTCTATTAGAGTTTTGACGTGTTTGGTTTTGACGACCACATTGTCTATGTATGCCTCCACTGTTTTGCCGATCTGGGTAGCCAGACATGTCTGAATCATGCGCTGATATGTTGCGCCGGCGTTTTTAAGTCCGAAGGGCATTGTGTTGAAGCAGAATGGTCCGTATGGAGTAATGAATGCCGTTGCGGCCTGGTCTGTTTCCGCCATCTTGATTTGATGGTATCCGGAGTATGCGTCGAGGAAACACAATGAATCGTGCCCCGCGGTAGCATCGATGATTTGGTCGATGCGGGGGAGAGGGAAAGGATCCTTTGGACAGGCCTTATTAAGGTCTTTAAAATCCACACAAAGGCGCCAGCATTTGTCCTTTTTTGGTACCATTACCAGGTTTGCTAGCCAGTCCGGATGTTTTATATCTCTGATGAATCCGGCTTCCAATAGTTTGGCTAGCTACTCTCCCATTGCCTGTCTTTTGGGTTCGGAAAATCGTCGAAGAGCCTGTTTGACTGGCTTGAATCCTTTTAGGATATTTAGGCTGTGCTCTGCCAGCCTGCGTGGGATTCCTGGCATATCTGAAGGGTGCCAGGAAAAAATGTCCCAATTTTCCCGAAGGAATTCTCGTAGTGCGGCTTCTACATCAGGGTTTAATTGTGCCCCAATGGAGGCCGTCTTTGTGGGGTCCGTAGGATGGACTTGGAATTTGACTATTTCGTCTGCTGGTTTGAAAGACGTGGACTTAGATCTCTTGTCGAGTATCACATCATCCCTATTCACCGTGGAGCGTAGTGCCGTGAGTTCTTCTGCTGCTAGTGCTTCGGATAGTGCCTCTAGGGCTAGTGCGGCTGTCTTGTTTTCGGCGCGGAGTGCTATGTCCGGATCACTAATCAGAGTGATGATTCCATTGGGCCCGGGCATTTTGAGCTTCATGTACCCGTAATGGGGTACGGCTTGGACAATTGTGAATGCCTCTCGCCCTAATAGAGCGTGATATCCGCTGCTGAACGGGGCCACTTGGAACGTGACTTCCTCGGACCTGTAGTTGTCCGGCGAGTCGAACACCACATCTAGTGTGATTTTTCCTGTGCAGCGTACTTCCCGACTAGGGATTATTCCTCTAAAGGTTGTGCTGCTTCGTTCAATGTGGCTCCAGTCTATTTCCATTTTTTGGAGAGTTTCCTCGTAGATGAGGTTTAATCCGCTGCCGCCATCCATGAGTACCTTGGTAAGACGAAAGTCATCCACTATGGGACTGAGGACCAATGCGCCTGGTGCTCGGGCTGTTCGGAATTTAGGTTCATCGCTGGCATTGAAGGTGATAGCCGCGTCGCTCCATGGATTTGTTGTTGCTACTTGGTAGACTTCGGCAAGGCTGCGGATTGTTCGTTTCTGCATATTATTTGATGCGAAAGTTGCGAAGACTGTTGATACCGTACTGGTGCTGTTGGGCTGGTTGTCCGGGGCTAGAAGCCCTTCGCCACTTTTGGCCACCTGCCGTAGTATCCAACATGCCCGGAGGCTATGTGTTGGAGTGGTGCCTTCTGCATTATGGATTTCGCAGGGTCCGCTGAGCCATTCTTCCAGTACAGTTCCGTACCCTTTGGGGGGGTTTTGCTTTTTGGTTTTTGACCAAGGTGTTGTAGCGTGGTGCACCCTTTTATTCCGGACTAAGGTTGTGTTCAGGGCCGGATTGTCCCAAAATCTAGTTTCGGTTTTCCAGGCACTCTCCATCACACAGTATTTTCGTACTATGGTCGCCAGGTCGGCGAAGCACGTGACCTCGCGATGACTTATGGTGTTCATGATTCCCTTGTCCATGCAATTATTGCAGAAAATAGAGATTGCGCTTTCCTCATGGCAGTCCTTTATCCTGTCCATAACCAGGAGGAATCTGGCCCAGTAATGATGTACTGTTTCATCGGGCTCTTGCCGTATTTGAGATAGATCGCTTGTATTTGTCTGGGCGGGTGGAACTAAATTCAGAGCCCCGCCCAATCTAAGGCTCAAAGGCCGAGGAATTTCCGGATTTGGAAGCTTGGATTGCTGGAGACTGTCCAACGAATCTAGTCCGCTGCCTGACTTTAGGTTCAGTACTCGATTAACGTCCGTCCCTCCGCGGGAATCCGGCGTGGAGGGATCGGGAATCCGGACATAACTGGTTCTTAACATAGGGGAAGAGTCACCGCGTTGTTCTTCTACCACAGCAACATGGTGGGTAGCCTGGGGAGAGTTAATTTCTCTCAGATCGGTTTTAAGCCCAATCTGATCATAGTCTGTAGTGACTCCCAGGGCGGCGATGCGATCCAAGAGCTCGTTTACGGAAGAGAGCTCCATCGGATCCAGCTGCTCGGCGAATTCCGAGTTGATGCGAAGATCGCTTTTGATGACCCGAGAGGTCATCGTCGAAGCGGTGGCCGGACAGGCGGTCATAAGAAAACCACCCAGCCGGATAGCTTGATCGGCGGCCAAAGCTCCTTTGGCAATGGTACCGTCTTTAAAGACGGGAGGAGGCATCCTTCCTGATTGCGACGGCACAGAGGAACTCTCAATGAAAGCACCAATGTCGGTGTCAAAACCGGCGGATCTCGGGTATGGGGTCCCAAACTGTGCCTCTAGGCGGATGGTAACAGGAGACAAGGGACACGATGTTTTACCCAGGTTGGGGCCCTCTTGATGGAGGTAAAACCCTACGTCCTGCTTGATTGATATTGATGATGTGGGTATTACAAGAGTAGATCTTCCATGAGATCAAGGAGGCTAAACGCTATAAGCTAGCCTATGGTATGATTGTTCTTATTCTACGGACTAAACCATCCGGTTTATATAGACACCGGAGAGGGCTAGGGTTACACAAAGTCGGTTACAATGGTAGGAGATCTACATATCCGTATCGCCAAGCTTGCCTTCCACGCCAAGGAAAGTCCCATCCGGACACGGGACGAAGTCTTCAATCTTGTATCTTCATAGTCTTGGAGTCCGGCCGATGATGATAGTTCGGCTATCCGGACACCCCCTAGTCCACGACTCCCTCAGCGTTCCTAGAGAAAACCAAGCTGAAAGATGATGGCAGCAACTTTACGGACTAGGTCCGGAACCTGAGGATCATCCTCATGGCTGCAAAGAAAGATTATGTCTTAGAAGCACCGCTAGGTGAAGCTCCCATCCCAGAGAACCAAGACGTCATGAACGCTAGGCAGTCTCGTGCTCATGATTACTCCCTCGTTCAGTGTGGCATGCTTTACAGCTTAGAACCGGGGCTCCAAAAGCGTTTTGAGCAACACGGAGCATATGAGATGTTCGAAGAGCTGAAAATGGTTTTCCAAGCTCATGCCCGGGTCGAGAGATATGAAGTCTCTGACAAGTTATTCAGCTGTAAGATGGAGGAAAATAGTTCTGTCAGTGAGCACATACTCAAAATGTCTGGGTTGCACAACCGCCTGACTCAGCTGGGAGTTAATCTCCCGGATGACGCGGTTATTGACAGAATCCTCCAGTCGCTTCCACCGAGCTACAAGAGCTTTGTGATGAACTTCAATATGCAGGGGATGGAAAAGACCATTCCTGAGGTATATTCAATGCTGAAATCAGAGGAGGTAGAGATCAAGAAAGAACATCAAGTGTTGATGGTTAATAAAACCACTAAGTTAAAGAAATTCAAGGGTAAGAAGAACTTCAAGAAGGATGGCAAGGGAGTTGCCGCGCCCGGTAAGCCAGTTGCCGGGAAGAAGTCAAAGAATGGACCCAAGCCTGAGACTGAGTGCTTTTATTGCAAGGGAAGTGGTCACTAGAAGCGGAACTGCCCCAAGTACTTAGCGGACAAGAAGGCCGGCAACACTAAAGGTATACGTGATATACATGTAATTGATGTGTACCTTGCCAGTGCTCGTAGTAGCTCCTGGGTATTTGATACCGGTGCCATTGCTCATATTTGTAACTCAAAGCAGGAGCCGCGGAATAAGTGGAAACTAGCGAAGGACGAGGTGACGATGCGCGTCGGGAATGGTTCCAGAGTCGATGTGATCACCGTCGGCACGCTACCTCTACATTTACCTACGGGAATAGTTTTAAACCTCAATAATTGTTATTTAGTGCTAGCTTTGAGCATGAACATTGTATCTGGATCTCGTTTAATACGAGATGGCTACTCATTTAAATCTGAGAATAATGGTTGTTCTATTTATATGAGAGATAGGTTTTATGGTCATGCCCCGATGGTCAATGGTTTATTCTTAATGAATCTCGAACATGATGTTACACATATTCATAGTGTGAATACCAAAAGATGTAAAGTTGATAACGATAGTCCCACATACTTGTGGCACTGCCGCCTTGGTCACATTGGTGTCAAGCGCATGAAGAAGCTCCATGCTGATGGACTTTTAGAGTCTCTCGATTATGAATCATTTGACACATGCGAGCCATGCCTCATGGGAAAAATGACCAAGACTCTGTTCTCCAGAACAATGGAGCGAACAACCAACTTATTGGAAATCATACATACTAATGTGTGCGGTCCAATGAGCGTTGAGGCTCGCGGAGGATATCGTTATGTTCTCACTCTCACTGATGACTTGAGTAGATATGGGTATGTCTACTTGATGAAACACAAGTCTGACACCTTTGAAAAGTTCAAGGAATTTCAGAATGAGGTAGAGAATCAACGTGACCGAAAAATAAACTTCTTACAATCAGATCGTGGAGGAGAATATTTAAGTCATGAATTTGGTACGCACTTAAGGAAATGTGGAATCGTTTCACAACTCACGCCGCCTGGAACACCTCAGCGTAACGGTGTGTCCGAACGTCGTAATCGCACTTTATTGGACATGGTGCGATCTATGATGTCTCTTACCGATTTACCGCTATCTTTTTGGGGATACGCTCTAGAGACAGCTACATTCACTTTAAATAGGGCACCGTCTAAATCCGTTGAGACGACACCGTATGAATTATTGTTTGGGAAGAAACCTAAGCTGTTGTTTCTAAAAGTTTGGGGATGCGATGCTTATGTCAAGAAACTTCAACCTGAAAAGCTCGAACCCAAGTCAGAAAAATGCGTCTTCATAGGATACCCTAAGGAAACCATTGGGTATACCTTCTACCTTAGATCCAAAGGCAAGATCTTTGTTGCCAAGAACGGGTCCTTTCTCGAGAAAGAGTTTCTCTCGAGAGAAGTAAGTGGGAGGAAAGTGGAACTTGATGAAGTACTACCTCTTGAACCGGTAAGTAGCGCATCTCAGGAAGATGTTCCTGTGGTGCCTACACCGACTGAAGAGGAAATTAATGATGATGATCAAGGTACTTCAGATCAAGTTGCTACTGAACTTCGCAGGTCCACAAGGACACATTCCACACCAGAGTGGTATGGCAACCATGTCCTGGAAATCATGTTGTTAGACAACGGTGAACCTTCGAACTATGAGGAAGCAATGGCGGGCCCAAATTCCAACAAATGGCTTGAATCCATGCGATCCGAGATAGAATCCATGTATGAAAACAAAGTATGGACTTTGACAGACTTGCCCGATGATCGGCGAGCGATAGAAAACAAATGGATCTTTAAGAAGAAGACGGACGCAGATGGTAATGTTACCATCTCTAAAGCTCGACTTGTCTCTAAGGGTTGTCGCCAAGTTCAAGGGGTTGACTGCGATGAGACTTTCTCTCCCGTAGCGAAGCTGAAGTCCGTCCGAATCATGTTAGCAATTGCCGCATACTATGATTATGAGATATGGCAGATGGACACAAAACGGCATTCCTTAACAGTTATCTTAAGGAAGAACTGTATATGATGCAGCCGGAAGGTTTTGTCGATCCTAAGAATGCTAACAAGGTATGCAAGCTCCAGCGATCCATTTATGGGCTGGTGCAAGCATCTCGGAGTTGGAACATTCGCTTTGATGAGATGATCAAAGCGTTTGGGTTTATGCAGACTTATGGAGAAGCCTGCGTTTACAAGAAAGTGAGTGGGAGATCTGTAGCATTTCTCATATTATATGTAGATGACATACTTTTGATGGGAAATGATATAGAACTTTTGGACAGCATTAAGGCCTACTTGAATAAGTGTTTTTCAATGAAGGGCCTTGGAGAAGCTGCTTACATACTAGGCATCAAGATCTATAGGCATAGATCGAGATGCCTCATAGGTCTTTCACAAAGCACATACCTTGATAAGATATTGAAGAAGTTCAATATGGATCAGTCCAAGAAAGGGTTCTTGCTTGTATTGCAAGGTGTGAGATTGAGCTCGGCTCAATGCCCGACCACGGCAGAAGATATAAAAGAGATGAGTGTCATCCCCTATGCCTCAGCCATAGGATCTATTATGTATGCCATGTTGTGTACCAAACCTGATGTAAACCTTGCCATAAGTTTGTTAGGAAGGTACAAAAGTAATCCCGGCAAGGAACACTGGACAGCGGTCACGAATATCTTGAAGTACCTGAAAAGGACAAAGAACATGTTTCTCGTCTATGGAGGTGACGAAGAGCTCGTCGTAAAGGGTTACATTGATGCTAGCTTCGACACAGATCTAGATGACTCGAAGTCACAAACCGGATAAATGTATATTCTGAATGGTGGGGCAGTAAGCTGGTGCAGTTGCAAGCAAAGCATCATGGCGGGATCTACATGTGAAGCGGAGTACATGGCAGCCTCGGAGGCAGCGCATGAAGCAATCTGGGTGAAGGAGTTCATCACCGACCTAGGAGTCATACCCAATGCGTCGGGGCCGATCAAACTCTTCTGTGACAACACTGGAGCTATTGCACTTGCCAAGGAGCCCAGGATTCACAAGAAGACCAGGCACATCAAGCGTCGCTTCAACTCCATTCGTGAAAATGTTCAAGATGGAGACATAGATATTTGTAAAGTACATACGGACCTGAATGTGGTAGATCCGTTGACTAAACCTCTCCCTAGGGCAAAACATGATCAACACCAGAATTCCATGGGTGTTCAATTCATCACAATGTAACTAGATTATTGAACTCTAGTGCAAGTGGGAGACTATTGGAAATATGCCCTAGAGGCAATAGTAAAATGGTTATTATTATATTTCTTTGTTCATGATATTTGTCTGTTATTCATGCTATAATTGTATTATCCGGAAATCGTAATACGCGTGTGAATACATAGACCACAACATGTCCCTAGTAAGCCTCTAGTTGACTAGCTCGTTGATCAACAGATAGTCATGGTTTCCTGACTATGGACATTGGATGTCATTGATAACGGGATCACATCATCAGGAGAATGATGTGATGGACAAGACCCAAACCTAAGCATAGCTCAAAGATCGTGTAGTTCGTTTAGCTAGAGCTTTTCCAAATGTCAAGTATCATTTCCTTAGACCATGAGATTGTGCAACTCCCGGATACCGTAGGAGTGCTTTGGGTGTACCAAACATCACAACGTAACTGGGTGACTATAAAGGTGAACTACAGGTATCTCCGAAAGTGTTTGTTGAGTTGGCATGAATCGAGACTCGGATTTGTCACTCCGTATGACGGAGAGGTATCTCTGGGCCCACTCGGTAATGCATCATCATAATGACCTCAATGTGACCAAGTGTCTGGTCATGGGATCATGCATTACGGTACGAGTAAAGTGACTTGCTGGTAACGATATTGAACGAGGTATTGGGATACCGGCAATCGAGTCTCGGGCAAGTAACATACCAATTGACAAAGGGAATTGTATACGGGGTTGCTTAAATCCTCGACATTGTGGTTCATCCGATGAGATCATCGAGGAGCATGTGAGAGCCAACATGGGTATCCATATCCCGCTATTGATTATTGACCGGAGAGACGTCTCGGTCATGTCTGCATGTCTCCTGAACCCGTCGGGTCTACACACTTAAGGTTCGGTGACGCTAGGGTTGTAGAGATATGAGTATGTAGTAAACCGAAAGTTGTTCTGAGTCCCAGATGAGATCCCAGACGTCACAGGAGTTCCGGAATGGTCTGGAGGTGAAGAATTATATATAGGAAGTCAGGTTTCGGCCATCGGGAAAGATTCGGGGGTCACCAGTATTGTACCAGGACCACCGGAAGGGTCCCGAGGGTCCACCGGGTGGGGCCACCTATCCCAGAGGGCCCCATGGGCTGAAGTGGGAGGGGAACCAGCCCCTGGTTGGCTGGTGCCCCCCCCCCTTGGGCCCCCCAGCGCCTAGGGTTGGAAACCCTAGGGTGGGGGCGCCTCCACTTGCCTTGGGGGGGCAAGGCACCCCCTTGGCCGCCGCCCCCCTAGGAGATCTCATCTCCTAGGGCCGGTGCCCCCCTAGGGGCCCTATATAAAGAGGGGGGAGGGAGGGCAGTCGCACCCTTGCACTTGGCGCCTCCCTTCCCCCTTGCTACACCTCTCCCTCTCGCAGCCGCTTGGCGAAGCCCTGCCGGGATCCCTGCTGCATCCACCACCACACCGTAGTGCTACTGGATCTTCATCAACCTCTCCTTCCCCCTTGCTGGATCAAGAAGGAGGAGACGTCTCCCTGACCGTACGTGTGTTGAACATGGAGGTTCCGTTCGTTCGGCGCTAGGATCTCCGGTGATTTGGATCACGACGAGTACGACTCCCTCAACCCCGTTCTCTTGAACGCTTCCTCTCGATCTACAAGGGTATGTAGATGCACTCCTCTCTCTCGTTGCTAGATGAACTCACAGATTGATCTTGGTGAAACCGTAGGAAATTTTTTATTTTCTGCAACGTTCCCCAACAAGCTCAACAAAAGAAAACTAGTGGGTGTGCATCCAACTTGCTTGCTCACGAAGACCTAGGGAATTTGAGGAATCCCATCGTAGGAATATACAAGCCAAGTTCTATAATGAAAAATTACCACTAGTATATGAAAGTGACAACATATGAGACTCTCTATATGAAGAACATGGTGCTACTTTGAAGCACAAAATATGAGACTCGCTATATGAAGAACATGGTGCTACTTTGAAGCACAAGTGTGGAAAAAGATAGTAACATTGCCCCCTTTTTCTTTTATTCCTTTTTTTCTTTTTTCCTTTTTTTCTTTTTTTTTATTTGGCCTGTCTTTTTTTTGGCCTTTTTCCTTTCTTTTCTTTGGGGACAATGCTCTAATAATGATGATCATCACACTTTTATTGATTACAACACATGAATTACAACTCGAAACTAGAATAAGATATGACTCTATATGAATGCCTCCGGCGGTGTACCGGGATGGTGCAATGAATCAAGAGTGACATGTATAGAAAATTATGCATGGTGGCTTTGCCACAAATATGATGTCAACTACATGATCATGCAATGGCAATATTACAAAAGTAATGCGTGTCATAATGATAAACGGAATGGTGGAAAGTTGCATGGCAATATATCTCGGAAGGGCTATGGAAATGCCATAAGTAGGTAGGCATGGTGGCTGTTTTGAGGAAGATATAAGGAGGTTTATGTGTGATAGAGCGTATCATATCATGGGGTTTGGATGCACCGGCGAAGTTTGCACCAATTCTCAAGGTGAGAAAGGGCAAAGCACGGTACCGAAGAGGCTAGCAATGATGGAAAGGTAAAAGTGTGTATAATCCATGAACTCAACATTAGTCAAAAGAACTCATATAGTTGTTGCAAAAATTTAGAAGTCATCAAAAACCAAGCACTACGCGCATGCTCCTAGAGGGATAGATTGGTAAGAAAAGACCATCGCTCGTCCCCGACCGCCACTCATAAGGATGCACAATCCCAGGACACTTCATGTTTCAAATTTGTTACACAACTTTAACCATACGTGCATGCTATGGGACTTGCTAACTTCAACACAAGCATTCTTTAAATTCATAATCACCCAACTAACATGACTTTAATATCACTACCTCCATATCTCAAAACAATTATCAATTATCAAATTGATCATAGCATCCAATTCACTTCCTATGATAGTTTTTATTATACCCAACTTGGATGCCTACCATTCTAGGACCAATTTTATAACCATAGAAAATACCATGATGTTCTAAGAGACTCTCAAAATAATATAAGTGAAGCATGAGAGATCAACAATTTCTTCAAAATTAATCCACCGCCGTGCTCTAAAAGATATAAGTGAATCACTAGAGCAAAAATTATCTAGCTCAAAAGATATAAGTGAAGCACATAGAGTATTCTAATAATTTTCAATCAAGTAGGCTTCTCCCAGAAGGTGTGCTACAGCAAGGATGATTGAGGTAAACTAAAAAGCAAAGACTAATATCATACACGACGCTCCAAGCAAAACAAATATCATGTGGCGAATAAAAATATAGCTCCAAGTAAAGTTACCAATGAACGAAGACGAAAGAGGGGATGCCTTCCCGGGGCATCCCCAAGCTTAGGCTTTTGGCTATTCTTGAATATCTTGGGGTTCCATGGGCATCCTCAAGCTTAGGCTTTTGCCACTCCTTATTCCATAGTCCATCAAATCTTTACCCAAAACTTGAAAACTTCACAACACAAAACTCAACAGGAAATCTCAGAAGCTCCGTTAGTGCAAGAAAGAAAAACTACCACATAAGGTACTGTAATAAAATCATTCTTTATTTATATTGGTGTTAAACCTACTTTATTCAAAGTTCTTATGGTTCATACCACTTAATACTAGCCATAGATGCATCAAAATAAGCAAACAACACACGAAAGGCAGAACCTGTCAAAAACAGAACAGTCTGTAGAAACCTGTAACCTTCGGTTACTTCTAGAACTCCAAAAATCCTACCAAAATAGGAAGTCCTAAAAAATTTGTCTATTGATCTAAAGCAAAAATAATCAATGCAAAATCACGTTTCTGTGATTTATTGATTTTTTTCTCGTGAGTGCAAAGTTTCTGTTTTTCAGCAGAATCAAATCAACTCATATCATAGGTTATCCTATAGGTTCTACTTGGCACAAACACTAAATAAAACAAGAAAACACATACAAACAGAAAGTAGATGCAAAATTTTATTAATAAACAGGAACAAAAACAAAAAACACAAAGAAAATTGGGTTGCCTCCCAACTAGCGCTATTGTTTAACGCCCCAAGCTAGGCATAAAAGCAAGGGTAGATCTAACTAGTGCCATCTTTAGCACTTGATTCATAAGTAGCTCGCATGATAGATTCATAAGGTAATTTTATTTTCTTTCTTGGAAAGTGTTCCATGCCTTTCCTTAATGGAAATTGGAATCTAATATTCCCTTCCTTCATATCAATAATCGCGCCAATCGTTCTAAGGAAAGGTCTACCAAGAATAATAGGACAAGAAAGATTGCAATCTATATCAAGAACGATAAAATCAACGGGCACCAAATTTCTATTTGCAACAATGAAAACATCATTGATCCTTCCCATTGGCTTTTTAATGGTGGAATCCGCAAGGTGCAAATTTGAAGAGCAATCATCAAGATCATGGAAACCTAGAATATCACATAAAGTTTTCGGAATCGTGGAAACGCTAGCACCCAAATCACATAAAGAAAAACACTCATAATCTTTAATTTTAATCTTTATAGTAGGTTCCCACTCATCATTAAGTTTTCTAGGTATAGAAACTTCCAAATTAAGTTTTTCATCAAAAGATTGCATCAAGGCATCAACAATATGTTTGGTAAAGGCTTTATTTTTACTATAAGCATGAGGAGAATTAACAACGGATTGCAACAAGGAAATAAAACTTTCTAAAGAACAATTATCATAATCAAATTCCTTGAAATCCGAGATAGTGGGTTCAATGCTATTTAAAGTCACGACCTCTCCAATCCCATTTTTACCAAATTTAGCATCAAGATCTAAAAACTCCAAATTATCGGAACGCTTTTTAACCAAAGTTGATTCACTTCCAGTCCCATTATTATCAAGATTAATATTGCAAAACAAAGATCTAATAGGGGACACATCAATAACTTTAAGATCTTCATCATTATTTCCATGGAAATTTTCTGGTTTAGCAGCCATCTTATTGACCAAGGTGGCTTGCTTGTCAGAAATTTGGGCAATAGACTTTTCAAGGCAAGCAATTTGAGAGTTCAAACCATAAAGTTCTTTAGACATATCATCAAGCTCTTTGTTCATAAACTCCATAAATATTTTTTGTTCTTTAAGCTCTTTTCTGAAAAAAATATTATGCTCAAATTGTAAAATCATAAAACTTCTAACGTTTGATTGATCTCTTCCAACCTTCTAAGATGAATGTCGGGGTTCTTAGGAAACACCATGGGGGCAACAAGGCACACAGAAAACAAGCAAAAAAGAGAGGAGATTGGGAAAGAGAGGTTGCATAAAACGGCAAAGGTGAAGTGGGGGAGAGGAAAACGAGAGGCAAATGGCAAATAATGTAAATGCGAGGGAGATGAGTTTGTGATGGGTACTTGGTATGTCTTGACTTGAGCGAAGACCTCCCCGGCAACGGCGCCAGAAATACTTCTTGCTACGTCTTGAGCTTGCGTTGGTTTTCCTTGAAGAGGAAAGGGTGATGCATCACAGTAGCGTAAGTATTTCCCTCAGTTTTTGAGAACCAAGGTATCAATCCAGTAGGAGGCTCCTCACAAGTCCCATGAACCTACACAAACAAACAAAGAACTCACAACCAACGCGATAAAGGGGTTGTCAATCCCTTCACGGCCACTTGCGAAAGTGAGATCTGATAGAGATAATATGATAAGATAAATATATTTTTGGTATGTTGTGATATAGATTGGAAAACTAAAGATGCAAATAAAAGTAGATTGAGAGCGTATATGATAAAAGATAGTCCCAGGGGCCATAGGTTTCACTAGAGGCTTCTCTCAATATAGCATAAGTATTATGGTGGGTGAACAAATTATTGTCGAGCAATTGATAGAAAAGCGAATAATTATGAGATTATCTAGGCATGATCATGTATATAGGCATCACGTTCGCAACAAGTAGACCGACTCCTGCCTACATCTACTACTATTACTCCACACATCAACCGCTATCTAGCATGCATCTAGAGTATTAAGTTCATAAGAACAGAGTAACGCTTTAAGAAAGATGACACGATGTAGAGGTATAAACTCAAGCAATATGATATAAACCCCATCTTTTTATCCTCGATGGCAACAATACAATACGTGCCTTGCTGCCCCTGTTGTCACTGGGAAAGGACACCGCAAGATTGAACCCAAAGCTAAGCACTTCTCCCATAGCAAGAAAGATCAATCTAGTAGGCCAAACCAAACCGATAATTCGAAGAGACTTGCAAAGATAAATCAATCATACATAAAAGAATTCAGAGGAGATTCAAATATTTCTCATAGATAAACTTGATCATAAACCCACAATTCATCGGATCTTGACAAACACACCGCAAAAAGAGTTACATCGAATAGATCTCCACAAGAGAGGGGGAGAACATGGTATTGAGATCCAAAAAGAGAGAAGAAGCCATCTAGCTAATAACTATGGACCGGAAGGTCTGTGGTAAACTACTCACAACTCATCGAAAGGGCTATGGTGTTGATGTAGAAGCCCTCCATGGTGGATTCCCCCTCCGGCAGAACGCCGACGACAGCTCCAAGATGGGATCTCGCGGATACAGAAGGTTACGGTGGCGGAAATATTTCTTTGGTGGCTCCTTTGATGGTTTCGGGGTATATGGGTATATATAGGAGGAAGAAGTACATCGGTGGACGCCCGAGGGGCCCACAAGACAGGGGGCGTGCCCTATAGGGGGAGGGGGCGCCATCCACCCTCGTGGCTTCCTCAATTGCTTCTTGACTTGCACTCCAAGTCCTCTAGATCACGTTCATTCCAAAAATCACGCTCCCGAAGGTTTCATTCCGTTTGGACTCCGTTTGATATTCCTTTTCTTCGATATACTGAAATAGGCAAAAAAAACAGCAATACCGGCTGGGCCTCCGGTTAGTAGGTTAGTCCCAAAAATGATATAAAAGTGTAAAGTAAAGCACATAAACATCCAAAACAGGTAATATAATAGCATGGAACAATCAAAAATTATAGATACGTTGGAGACATATCAGGTCACCTGACCCGGAGGACTTACTGGGCTTAATATGGGTGGGAACTAGCCCCCTAGTGGGCTGGTGCGCCCCCTAAGGGACCAAGGCGCCTAGGGTAGGAAACCCTAGGGTGAGGGGGCACCTCCCACCTGCTTGGGGGGCAAGTTTCCCCCTCCTGGCCGCCCACCATCTAGATGGATCTAGGGGGCCATCCCCTCTCCCCTTCCCCCTATAAATAGTGCGGGTGGAAGGGCTGCAGTACCCCTTCCTTGGCGCAGCCCCTCCCTCCTCCTACACCTACTCCTCCTCCGTAGTGCTTGGCGAAGCCCTGCAGGGGAACCGCAAGCTCCACCACCACGTCGTCGTGTTGCCGGAGTTCTCCCTCAACTTCTGCTCTCCCCTCGCTGGATCAAGAAGGAGGAGACGTCCCCGAGCTGTACGTGTGTTGAACGTGGAGGCGCCATCCGTTCGGCACTTGGATCGGATCTTCCGCGATTTGAATCGCCGCGAGTATGACTCCATCAACCACGTTCTTGTAATGCTTCCGCTTAGCGATGTTCAAGGGTATGAAGATGCACTCCCTCTCTCTCATTGCTAGCATCTCCTAGATTGATCTTGGTGATACGTAGGAAAATTTTGAATTATTACTACGTTCTCCAACAGTGGCATCACGAGCTAGGTCTATGCGTAGATTCTATGCACGAGTAGAACACAAAGTAGTTGTGGGCGATGATTTGTTCAATTTGCTTACCGTTACTAGTCTTATCTTGATTCGGCGGCATTGTGGGATGAAGCGGCCCGGACTGACCTTACACGTACGCTTACGTGAGACTAGTTCCACCAATAGACATGCACTTGATGCATAAGGTGGCTAGCGGGTTTCTGTCTCTCCCACTTTAGTCAGACCGGATTCGATGAAGAGGGTCCTTATGAAGGGTAAATAGCAATTCGCATATCATCTTTGGTGCTTTTGCCTAGGTAAGAAACGTTCTTGCTAGAAACCCATAGCAGCCACATAAAACATGCAACAACAATTAGAGGACGTCTAACTTGTTTTTGTAGAGTATGCTACATGATGTGATATGGCCAAAAGGATGTGATGAATGATATATGTGATGTATGAGATTGATCATGTTCCTGTAATAGGAATCACGACTTGCATGTCGATGAGTATGACAACCGGTAGGAGCCATAGGAGTTGTCTTAATTTATTGTATATGACCTGCGAGTCAATGTAAACGCCATGTAATTAATTTACTTCATTGCTAACCGTAAGCCATAGTAGTATAAGTAATAGTTGGCGAGACAACTTCATGAAGACACGATGATGGAGATCATGATGATGGACATCATGGTGTCATGCTGGTGACAAAGGTGATCATGCCATGCCTCGAAGATGGAGATCAAAGGCGCAAGATGATACTGGCAATATCATGTCACTTTATGATTTGCATGTGATGTTTGTCATGTTTACATCTTGTTTGCTTAGAACGACGGTAGCATAAATAAGATGATCCCTCACTAAAATTTCAAGAGATGTGTTCCCCCTAACCGTGCACCCTTGAGAAGGTCCGTTGTTTTGAAGCACCATGTGATGATCGGGTGTGATAGATTCTAACGTTCGCATACAACGGGTGTAAGCCAGATTTACACATGTGAAACACTTAGGTTGACTTGGCGAGCCTAGCATGTACAAACATGGCCTCGGAACACGAGAGACCGAAAGGTCGAACATGAGTCGTATAGTAGATATGATCAACATGGAGATGTTCACCGTTGATGGCTAGTCCGTCTCACGTGATGATCGGACATGGCCTTGTCGATTCGGATCATGTATCACTTAGATGACTAGAGAGATGTCTATCTGAGTGGGAGTTCATTAAATAATTTGATTAGATGAACTTAATTATCATGAACATAGTCTAAATTGTCTTTGCAAATTATGTTGTGGATTAATAGCTCACGCTTTAGCTCCTTGTTTTAATACGTTCCTAGAGAAAGACTAAGTTGAAAGATATTGTAAGCAATTGTGCGGACTAGGGCCGTAGTCTGAGGATTGTCCTCACTGCTACACAGAAGGCTTCTGTCCTTGATGCACCGCTCGGTGTGACAAACCCTCTGGCATCGTCTGTGGATGTTGTGAACATCTGGCAGACATGTTCTGATGACTACCTGATAGTTTAGTGCGCCATGCTTTATGGCTTAGAGTCGGGGCTCCAAAAGCATTTTGAACGCCGTGGAACATATGAGATGTTCAAAGAGCTGAAATTCGTATTTCAGACTCATGCCCGTGTTGAGAGGTTTGAGACCTCTGACAAGATCTTTGCCTATAAGATGGGGAGAATAGCTTAGCCAGTGAGCATGTGCTCAGAATGTCTGGGTACTTCAATCGCTTGAATCAAGTGGGAGTTAATCTTCCAGATAAGAGAGTGATTGACAAAGTTCTCCAGTCGTGATGAACTATAACATGCAAGGGAAGATGATCTCGGAGCTGTTCGTCGTGCTTAAGGCTGTAAAGGTAGAAATCAAGAAGGAGCATCAAGGTCTGATGGTTAACAAGACCACTAGTTTCAAAGAAGGGCTAGGGCAAGATGGGAAACTTCATGAATGGCAAGCCAGTTGCCGCTCCTGTGAAGAAACCCAAGAACCCAAACCCGAGACGAAGTGCTTCTATTAGGGGAACGGTCACTGGTAGCGGAACTACCTCAAATACTTGGTAGATAAGAAGGCTGGCAACTTCAACGAAAGTATATTTGATATATTTGTTATTGATGTGTACCTTATTAGTACTCCTAGTAGCACATGGGTATTAGATACCGGTTCAATTGCTAATATTGGTAACTCGAAACAAAAGCTACAGAATAAATGGATACTAGCTAAGGGCGAGGTGGCGATGTGTGTTGGAAGTGTTTCCAAGGATGATATAATCACCATCGCACGCTCCCTCTACCTTCGGGGTTAGTGTTGAACCTAGATAAATGTTGTTTGCATTGGTGTCTATGTTGAGCATGAACATGATTGGATCATGTTTATTGCAATACGGTTATTCATTTAAGTCAGAGAATAATGGTTATTCTGTTTGCATGAATAACACCTTCTATGGTCATGCACCCAATGTGAATGGTTTATTGAATCTCGGTCATAGTGTTACACATGTTCATAACATTGATGCCAAAAGATGTAGAATAGATAATGATAGTACCACTTTCTTGTGGCACTGCCGCTTAGGTCATATTGGTGTAAACCACATGAATAACCTCCATGCTAATGGACTTTTGGAGTCACTTGATTTTGAATCACCTGACACATGCGAACCATGCCTCATAGGCAAGATGACTAAAACCCCGTTTTCTAGAATAATGGAACGGGAAAGTGACCTGGTGGAAATCATACATGGTGATGTGTGCGGTCCAATGAGTGTTGACGCGCGCGGTGGATATCGTTACTTTCTCACCTTCACCGATGAATTGAGTAGATATGGGTATATTTACTTGATGAAGCATAAGTCTGAAACGTTTTGAAAAGTTCAAGCAATTTCAGAGTGAAGTTGAGAATCATCGTAACAAGAAGATCAAGTTCCTACGATCTGATCAAGCGGAGAGTATTTGAGTTATGAGTTTGTCAATCACTAAAGACAAGGTGGAATCATTTCACAGTTGACGCCACCTGGAACACCATAGGGTAATGGTGTGTCCAAACATCGTAATCGCACCCTATTGGATATGGTGCGATCTATGATGTCTCTTACCGATCTACCGCTATCATTTTGGGGTTATGCATTAGAGACATTTACATTCGCTTTAAAAGGACACCATCTAAGTCCGTGGATACAACACCGTATGAACTATGGTTTCGCAAGAAACCTAAGTTGTTGTTTCTTAAGGGTTGGGGCTATGATGCTTATGCCGATAGGCTTCGGCCGGAAAAGCTCGAACCCAAAGCGGAAAATTGTGTCTTCATAGAATACCCAAACAAGACGATTGGGTATACCTTCTATCTCAGATCTGAGGGCAAAAGTGTTTGTCGCTAGGAACATGTCCTTTCTCGAGAAAGAGTTTCTCTCGAAAGAATTGAGTGGGAGGAAGATAGAACTTGATGAGGTTGTTGAACCTTTACTTCAACCAGAGAGTAGCGCGGCACAGAAAGATGTTTCTGTGGCACCTACCTCAGTTGAAGAGAAAGCTAATGATGATGATCATGGAGCTTCATATCAAGTTACTATCGAAACTCGTAGGTCGACAAGGGTGTGTACAACTTCTGAGTGGTAACCCTGTCTTAAAGGTCATGTTGTTGGACAACGATGAACCTATGAGCTATGGAGAAGTGATGGTGGGCCTGGATTCCAACAAATGGTTGGAAGCCATGAAATCCGAGATAGGATCCATGTATGAGAACAAAGTATGGACTTTGGTGGACTTGCCCGATGATCGGCAAGCCATTGAGAATAAAAGGATCTTTAAGAAGAAGACAGACGCTGATGGTAATGTCACCATTTATGAAGCTCGACTTGTCTCAAAGAAGTTTCCGACAAGTTCAAGGAGTTGACTGTGATGACACTTTCTCAATCATAGCGATGCTAAAGTCTGTTAGAATTATGTTAGCAGTTGCTGCATTTTCATTTACGAAATCTGGCAGATGGATGTCAAAACAAAGTTTCCTTGACGGTTTCCCTGAGGAAAGGCTGTATATGATACAACCAGAAGGTTTTGTCAATCCTAAGGATGCTAAAAGGTATGCAAACTCCAGCGATCCTTCTATGGACTGGAGCAAGCATCTCGGAATTGGAACATACTCTTTGTTGAGGTGGTCAAAGTTTTTGGGTTTATACAAAGTTTGCAAGAAACTTGTATTTACAAGAAAGTAAGTGGGAGCACTACAACATTTCTGATAGGTATATGTGGATGACATATTGTTGATCGGAAATAATGCAAAATTTCTGTAAAGCATAAAGGGTTGTTTGAATGGAGTTTTTCAAAGGAAGACCTAGGTAAAACTGCTTACATATTGGGTATCAACATCTATAGAGATAGATCAAGACACCTGTTAAGACTTTCACAAAGCACATACCTTGACATGATCTTGAAGGAGTTCAAGATGGATCAGTCAAAGAAGGAGTTCTTGCCTGAGTTGTAAGGGTTAAGACTTGAAGCTCGACCACGGTAGAAGAAAGAGAAAGGACGAAAGTCGTCCCCTATGCCTTATCCATAGGCTCTATATGATATGCCATACTATGTACCGTGATGTGCCTTGCCACGTGTCTGGCAAGGGGGTATAAGAGTGATACAGGAGTGGATCATTGGATAGTGGTCAAAATTGTCCTTAGGAATAAGGAAATGTTTCTCGATTATGGAGGTGATGAAGAGTTCGGCGTAAAGGGTTACGTTGATGCAAGCTTTAACACCTATCCGGATGACTCTGAGTAGCAAACCAGATACGTATAGTGGAGAAACCATTTGTAATAGCTCCAAGTGGAGCATAGTAGCAACATCTACAATATGAAATAGAGATTTGCAAAGAACACAGGGATCTGAATATTGCAGACCCGTTGACTAAAACCTCTCTCGTAAGCATAACATGATCAAACCCTGGAACTCGTTGAGTGTTAATCACATGGTGATGTGAACTAGATGATTGACTCTAGTAAACTCTTGGGTGTTAATCACATGGAGATGTGAACTAGATTATTGACTCTAGTAAACTCTTTGGGTGTTAGTCACATGGCGATGTGAACTATGAGTTTTAATCATATGGTGATGTGAACTAGATTATTGACTCTAGTGCAAGTGGGAGACTGTTGGAAATATGCCCTAGAGGCAATAATAAAATGGTTATTATTATATTTCCTTGTTCATGATAGTTGTCTATTGTTCATGCTATAATTGTATTAACTGGAAACCGTAATACATGTGTGAATACATAGACCACAACATGTCCCTAGTGAGCCTCTAGTTGACTAGCTCGTTGATCAATAGATGGTTATGGTTTCCTGACCATGGACATTAGATGTCATTGATAATGGGATCACATCATTAGGAGAATGAAGTGATGGACAAGACCTAATCCTAAGCATAGCACAAGATCGTGTAGTTCATTTGCTAGAGCTTTCCTAATGTCAAGTATCATTTCCTTAGACCATGAGATTGTGCAACTCTTAGATACTATAGAAGTTCTTTGGGTGTATCAAACATCACAACGTAACTAGGTGTCTATAAAGGTGCACTACAGGTATCTTCGAAAGTGTCTGTTGGATTGGCACGAATAGAGACTTGGATTTGTCACTCTGTATGACAGAGAGGTATCTCTGGGCCCACTCGGTAATTCATCATCATAATGAGATCAATGTGACTAAGGATTTAGCCATGGGATCATGTGTTACGGAACGAGTAAAGAGACTTGCCAGTAACGAGATTGAACGAGGTATGGGGATACCGACAATTGAATCTCGGGCAAATAACATACCGATGGAAAAAGGGGATTGTATACGGGATTGAATGAATCCCCGACATCATGGTTCATCCGATGAAATCATCGTGGAACATGTGGGAGCCAACATGGGTATCCAGATCTCGCTGTTGCTTATTGGCCGGAGAGATGTCTCGGTCATGTCTGCATGGTTCCTGGACCCGTAGGGTCTACACGCTTAAGGTTCGGTAACCACATACTATTTCCCATAACAACTCTAGCGTCACTGAACCTTAAGTGTGTAGACCCTACGGGTTCGGGAATCATGCACACATAACCGAGACATCTCTTTGGCCAATAACCAACAGCAGGATCTGGATACCCATGTTGGCTCCCACATGTTCCAGGATGATCTCATCGGATGAACCACGATGTCGGGGATTCAATCAATCCCGTATACAATTCCCTTTGTCAATCAATATGTTACTTGCTCGAGATTCGATCGTCGGTATCCCAATACCTCGTTTAATCTCATTGCCGGCAAGTCTATATACTCGTTCCGTAATGCATGATCCCGTGACTAACTTCTTAGTCACATTGAGCTCATTATGATGATGCATTAATGAGTGGGCCCAGAGATACCTCTCCGTCATACGGAGTGACAAATCCCAGTCTCGATTCGTGCCAACTCAACAGACACTTTCGGAGGTACTTGTAGTGCACCTTTATAGCCACCCAGTTACGTTGTGACGTTTGGTACACCCAAAGCATTCTTACGGTATCTGGAAGTTGCACAATCTCATGATCTAAGGAAATGATACTTGACATTAGAAAAGCTCTTAGCAAACGAACTATACGATCTTGTGCTATGCTTAGGATTGGGTCTTGTCCATCACTTCATTCTCCTAATGATGTGATCCCATTATCAATGACATCTAATGTCCATCGTCAGGAAACCATAACCATCTATTGATCAACGAGCTAGTCAACTAGAGGCTCACTAGGGACATGTTGTGGTCTATGTATTCACACATGTATTACGGTTTCCGGTTAATACAATTATAGCATGAACAACAGACAATTATCATGAACAAGGAAATATAATAATAACCATTTTATTATTGCCTCTAGGGCATATTTCCAACAGTCTCCCACTTGCACTAGAGTCAATAATCTAGTTACATTGTGATGAATTGAACACCCATAGAGTTCATGTGTTGATCATGTTTTGCTCGTGGAAGAGGTTTAGTCAACGGATCTGCGACATTCAGGTCCACTTTTGCAAATATCTATGTCTCCATCTTGAACATTTTCATGAATGGAGTTGAAGCGACGCTTGATATGCCTGGTCTTCTTGTGAAACCTGGGCTCCTTGGCAAGGGCAATAGCTCCAGTGTTGTCACAGAAGACAGTCATCAGGCCTGACACATTGGGAATAACTCCTAGGTCGGTAATGAACGCCTTTATCCAGGTTGCTTCATGTGCCGCCTCCGAGGATGCCATGTACTCCGCTTCACATGTAGATCCCGCCATGACGCTTAGCTTTCAACTGCACCAGCTGACTGCCCCACCATTCAAAATATACACGTATCCGGTTTGTGACTTGGAGTCATCCAGATCTGTGTTGAAGCTAGCATTGACGTAACCCTTTATGACGAGTTGTCCAGTGTTCCATGCCGGGATTACTTTGGTACCTTCCCACCAAACTTACGGCAAGGTTTACATCAGGTCTGGTACACAGCATGGCATGCATAATAGACCCTATGGCTGAGGCATAGGGGATGACACTCATCTTTTGTCTATCTTCTACCGAGGTCGGGCATTGAGCCGTGCTCAATTTCACAACTTGCAAAACAGGCAAGAACCCCTTCTTGGACAGATCCATATTGAACTTCTTCAATATCTTATCAAGGTATGTTCTTTGTGAAACACCGATGAGGCGTCTCGATCTATCTCTATAGATCTTGATGCCTAATATGTAAGCAGCTTCTCCAAGGTCCTTCATTGAAAAACACTTATTCAAGTAGGCCTTTATGCTATCCAAAAGTTCTATATCATTTCCCATCAATAGTATGTCATCCACATATAATATGAGAAATGCTACAGAGCTCCCACTCACTTTCTTGTAAACACAGGCTTCTCCATAATTCTGCATAAACCCAAATGCTTTGATCATTTCATCAAAACGAATGTTCCAACTCCAAGATGCTTGCACCAGCCCATAGATGGAGCGCTAGAGCTTGCACACCTTGTTAGTATTCTTAGGATCGACAAAACCTTCCGCCTGCATCATATACAATTCTTCCTTAAGGAAACCATTAAGGAATGCCGTTTTGACGTCCATTTGCCATATCTCATAATCATAGAATACGACAATTGCTAACATGATTCAGACGGACTTCAGCTTCGCTACGGGTGAGAAGGTCTCATCATAGTCAACCCCTTGAACTTGTCGATAACCCTTAGCGACAAGCCGAGCTTTATAGATGGTCACATTACCATCCGCGTCAGTGTTCTTCTTAAAGATCCATTTATTTTCTATGGCTCACCTATCATCGGGCAAGTCTATCAAAATCCATACTTTGTTTTCATACATGGATCCTATCTCGGATTTCATGGCTTCAAGCCATTTGTTGGAATCTGGGCCCGCCATCGCTTTTCATAGTTCGAAGATTCACCGTTGTCTAACAACATGATTTCTAGGACAGGGTTGCCATACCATTCTGGTGTGGAACGTGTCCTTGTGGACCTACAAAGTTCAGTAGCAACTTGATCTAAAGTTCCTTGATCATCATCATTAACTTCCTCTCTAGTCGGTGCAGACACCACAGAAACATCTTCGTAAGTTGCACTACTTTTCGGTTCAAGAGGCAGTACTTCATCAAGTTCTACTTTCCTCCCACTTACTTCTTTCGAGAGAAACTCTTTCTCCAGAAAGGATCTGTTCTTAGCGACAAAGATCTTACCTTTGGATCTGAGGTAGAAGGTATACCCAATGGTTTCCTTGGGGTAAGAAGAATTTTTCCGACTTGGGTTTGAGCTTTTCAGGTTGAAGTTTCTTGACATAAGCATCACATCCCCAAACATTTAGAAACGACAGCTTAGGTTTCTTCCCAAACCATAATTCATACAGTGTCGTCTCAACGGATTTAGACGGTGCCCTATTTAAAGTGAATGTGGTTGTTTCTAAAGCATAACCCCACAATGATAGCAGTAAATCGGTAAGAGACATCATAGATCGCACCATATCCAATAGAGTGCGATTATGACGTTCGGACACACCATTACGCTGAGGTGTTCCAGGCGGCGTGAGTTGTGAAACAATTCCACATTTCCTTAAGTGCGTACCAAACTCGTAACTCAAATATTCTCCCCCGTGATCTGATTGTAAGAACTTTATTTTCCTGTCACGTTGATTCTCCACCTCACTCTGAAATTCCTTGAACTTTTCAAAGGTGTCAGACTTGTGTTTCATTAAGTAGACATACCCATATATACTTAAGTCATCAGTGAGGGTGAGAACATAATGATAGCCACCGCGAGCCTCAATGCTCATTGGACCGCACACATCAGTATGTATTATTTCCAACAAGTTGGTTGCTCGCTCCATTGTTCTGGAGAACGGAGTCTTGGTCATCTTGCCCATGAGGCATGGTTTGCACATGTCAAATGATTCATAATCAAGAGACTCCAAAATTCCATCTGCATGGAGTTTCTTCATGCGTTTGACAACAATGTGACCAAGGCGGCAGTGCCACAAGTATGTGGGACTATCATTATTAACCTTACATCTTTGGTATTCACACTATGAATATGTGTAACATCACATTCGAGATTCAATAAGAATAAACCACTGACCAGCGGGGCATGACCATAAAACATATCTCTCATATAAATAGAACAACCATTATTCTCGGATTTAAGTGAGTAGCCATCTTGCATTAAACGAGATCCAGATACAATGTTCATGCTCAAAGCTGGCACTAAATAACAATTATTGAGGTTTAAAACTAATCCCGTAGGTAAATGTAGAGGTAGCATGCCGACAGCGATCACATCGACCTTGGAACCATTCCCGACGCGCATCGTCACCTCGTCCTTCACCAGTCTCCGCTTATTCCGCAGCTCCTATTTTGAGTTACAAATATGAGCAACCGCATCGGTATCAAATACCCAGGAGCTACTACGAGTACTGGTAAGGTACACATCAATAACATGTATATCACATATACCTTTGGTGTTGCTGTCCTTCTTATCCGCTAAGTACCTGGGGCAGTTCCACTTCCAGTGACCATTTCACTTGCAATAAAAGCACTGAGTCTCGGGCTTGGGTCCATTGATTGGCTTCTTCCTGGCAACTGATTTACCGGGCGCGGCAACTCCCTCGCCGTCCTTCTTGAAGTTCTTTTTACCCTTGCCTTTCTTGAAACTAGTGGTCTTATTCACCATCAACACTTGATGTTCCTTTTTGATTTCCACCTCCACTGATTTCAGCATTGAATATAACTCAGGAATGGACTTCTCCATACCTTGCATATTGTAGTTCATCACAAAGCTCTTATAGCTAGGTGGGAGCGACTGGAGGATCCTGTCAATGACCGAGTCATCTGGGAGATTAACTCTGAACTGAGACAAACGGTTGTGTAACCCGGACATAGTGAGTATTGCTCACTGGCAGAACTGTTTTCCTCCATCTTACAACTATAGAACTTGTCGGAGACTTCATATCTCTCGACCCGAGCATGAGCTTAGAAACCCATTTTCAGCTCTTGGAACATCTCATATGCTCCGTGCTACTCAAAATACTTTTGGAGCCCTGGTTCTAAGCTGTAAAGCATGCTGCACTGAACCAGGGAGTAATCATCACTACACGACTGCCTGGTGTTCATAACGTCTTGAGTTGCTGGGAAAATGGGTGCTTCAACTAGTGGTGCTTCTAGGACATATGCTTTCTTGGCAGCTATGAGGATGATCCTCAAGTTTCGGACCCAGTCCGTATAGTTGCTACCATCGTCTTTCAGCTTGGTTTTCTCTAGGAACGCATTGAAGTTGAGGGCAACATTAGCGTGGGCCATTTGATATACAAGACATATTGCAAAGATATTTTAGACTATGTTCATGATAACTAAGTTCATCTAATCAAATTATTTAATGAACTCCCACTCAGATAGACATCCCTCTAGTCATCTAATTGATATATGATCCGAGTCAACTAGGCCATATCCGATCATCACGTGAGACGGACCAGTCATCATAGGTGAACATCTTCATGTTGATCGTATCTACTATACGACTCATGTTCGACCTTTCGGTCTCTTGTGTTCCGAGGTCATGTCTCTACATGCTAGGCTCGTCAAGTCAACCTAAGTGTTTTGCATGTGTAAATCGGGCTTACACCCATTGTATGCGAACGTTAGAATCTATCACACCCGATCATCACGTTGTGCTTCGAAACAACGAACTTTCAATGGTGCACAGTTAGGGGGAACACTTTCGTGAAATTTTAGTGAGGGATCATCTTATTTATGCTACCATCGTTCTAAGAAAATAAGATGTAAACAAGACAAACATCACATGCAAATCATAAAGTGACATGATATGGCCAATATCATCTTGCGCCTTTGATATCCATCTTTGAAGCGCGGCATGATCACCTTCATCACCGGCATGACACCATGATCTCCATCATCATGATCTCCATCATCGTGTCTTCATGAAGTTGTCTCGCCAACTATTACTTCTACTACTACGGCTAACAGTTAGCAATAGAGTAAAGTAATCACATGGCGTTTTTCAATGACACACAGGTCATACAATGAATTAAGACAACTCCTATGGCTCCTGCTGGTTGTCATACTCATCGACATGCAAGTCGTGTTTCCTGTTACAAGAACATGATTAATCTCATACATCACATATATCATTCATCACATTCTTTTGGCCATATCACATCACATAACATACCCTGCAAAAACAAGTTAGATGTCCTCTAATTGTTGTTGCATGTTTTACATGGCTGCTATGGGTTTCTAGCAAGAGCGTTTCTTACCTACGCAAAAGCTACAACGGTGATATGCCAATTGCTATTTACCCTTCATAAGGACCCTTTTCATCGAATCCGATCCAAATAAAGTGGGAGAGACAGACACCCGCTAGCCACCTTATGCAACAAGTGCATGTCAGTCGGTGGAACCTGTCTCACATAAGCGTACGTGTAAGGTCAGTCCGGGACGCTTCATCCCACAATACCGCCGAAACAAGATAGTACTAGTAACGGTAAGCAAATTGAACAAACCAATGCCCACAACTACTTGTGTTCTACTCGTGCATAGAATCTACGCATAGACCTAGCTCATCATGCCACTATTGGGGAACGTAGCAATAATTCAAAATTTTCCTACGCATCAACAAGATCAATCTAGGAGATTCTAGCAACAAGAGAGAGAGAGAGAGAGAGAGAGAGAGAGAGAGAGGATGTGCATCTTCATACCTTTGAAGATCGCTAAGCGGAAGTGTTACTAGAACGCGGATGATGGAGTCCTACTCGCGACAATTCAAATCGCGGAAGATCCGATCTAACGCCGAACAGATGGCGCCTCCGCGTTCAACACACGTACAGCCCGGCGATGTCTCCTCCTTCTTGATCCAGCAAGGGGAGATGATAAGTTGAGGGAGAGCTCCGGCGGCACGACGGCATGGTGGTGGAGCTTGAAGTTCTCCGGCAGGGCTTCGCAAAGCACTACGGAGGAGGTAGTTAGTGTTGGAGAGGGGGAGGGCTGCGCCAGGGGAAGGGTGTGGCAACCCTCCCACATCCCCTCTATTTATAAAGCTAAGGGGAGGGGGGCCGGCCCCCTCCAGATGGATCTAGAGGGGGGCGGCGGCAAAGGAGGGAGGCTTGCCCCCCCAAGCCAAGGGGGGCGCCCCCTTTAGGGTTTTCCCCCAACCCTAGGCGCATGGGCCCTAGGGGGGTTTGGTGCCCAGACCACCTAGGGGCTGGTTCCCCTCCATATTCAGCCCATAGGGCCCTCCGGGGCAGGTGGACCCTCCCGGTGGACCCCCGAAACCCTTTCAGTGGTCCGGGTACAATACCGATAAACCCCCAAACATTTTCGGCGACCGAATAAGGACTTCCCATATATAAATCTTTATCTACGGACCATTCCGGAACTCCTCGTGGCGTCCGGGATCTCATCCGGGACTCCGAACAACATTCGGTAACCACATACTATTTCCCATAACAACTCTAGCGTCACCAAACCTTAAGTGTGTAGACCCTACGAGTTCGAGAATCATGAAGACATGACCGAGACATCTCTCCGGACAATAACCAACAGCGGGATATGGATACCCATGTTGGCTCCCACATGTTCCATGATGATCTCATCGGATGAACCACAATGTCAGGGATTCAATCAATCTCGTATACAATTCCCTTTGTCAATCGGTATGTTACTTGCCCGAGATTCGATCATCGGTATCCCAATACCTCATTCAATCTCATTGCCGGCAAGTCTCTTCACTCATAATGCATGATCCCATGACTAACTTCTTAGTCACATTGAGCTCATTATGATGATGCATTAACTAGTGGGACCAGAGATACCTCTCCGTCATACGGAGTGACAAATCCGAGTCTTGATTCGTGCCAACTCAACAAACACTTTCGGAGATACCTGTAGTTCACCTTTATAGCCACCCAGTTACGTTATGACGTTTGGTTTACCCAAAGCATTCTTACGGTATCCGGGAGTTGCACAATCTCATGGTCTAAGGAAATGATACTTGATATTAGAAAAGCTCTTAGCAAACGAACTACACGATCTTGTGCTATGCTTAGGATTGGGTCTTGTCCATCACATCATTCTCCTAATGATGTGATCCTGTTATCAATGACATCTAATGTACATGGTCAGGAAACCATAACCATCTATTGATCAACGAGCTCGTCAACTAGAGGCTCACTAGGGACATGTTGTGGTCTATGTATTCACACATGTATTACAGTTTCCGGTTAACACAATTATAGCATGGACAACAGACAATTATCATGAACAAGGAAATATAATAATAACCATTTTATTATTGCATCTAAGGCATATTTCCAATAGTTGGGTGTCGAGGGAGGGGAGAATAGAATAGGGTGAGAACATATCGGTTTGGTATTATGCATGGCGATAATAGGCAATGTAATTTTCCAAACACTTTCGCATGGAGGATCTGCGGAGCACATTTTTGGTTCTCCTTGTTTTTCACTAGGCACCATCTCATATCCGCGAACTGGCTCTTATAAGTTGGTGCATTCGTCTTGACTACCCTTGGATTTGGCAGAGTGTGTAGCTAGAGAGCTTTCGAATTGGCCCTTAGGGATTCTTCATGCTTTTACAACATTATATGTTGATTATTTCTCCATGTGTACCCTATGTTGTGTTTGAATTCAAAATTTAAAAACAAACAACTCGAAATGTTTTTGAAATGAGAGCATTAAAAATATCCATGTGTTGTATTATTATGTTGCACAGACGTAACTAAATTGATTTACGTATGCAAAAGGATGCAAGAAAACAACAAACAGAAAAGTACGACAAGTTAAGTTTAGGAGAAGGGTTAAGTGCAAGAAAATTTAAGCCCTCTAGTTTTAGGGAGTTAAGTTTACAAAGGTGATCATGAGCTATTGAAAAAACACGCCCTTTGTGCCCCCCGCCTCGTCCCTCTTGGGGCGACACGGGTTTAGTCCCATGATCGCTGCCACCTATCCTCACCTCACCTTCAATTCCCCTTCCCCTCGTCTTCGTTGGTTGACCCGTCATCCAAAGGCTCGCCGTGGGTAGGTGGGGGTTGGGCAGTGTGACCCTTCCTCCGCCCCTTAACCATAGACTGGGCAATGGTCGATGAGGCATCCCCACCGATGTGTAGAAGTTATGCTGCCTCGAGAGGAGGTCGTCGTTGCCTAGAGGGCCGACACCTAGCACCACCGTAGCCTAGGGGGCGCCACCCTGGAGTCCCGTCTTGGCCCAAAGCTGGGCTCCGCCAAAGATCCCCAACATGTTTGGGTTGTAGCAGCCAGGGGTGTAGTTGTTATCCTCCTTATGAGGTGGTTGCGGTCGGGGGGTGGCGGGCACCTCACCCAGTCGTGGACCCGAGGGTAGTTGCTCAAGGTATCTATGTCTGGATAGATTTGGGCAGGGTGGAAGTCGTTGATTCGGATGGGTGGTCATTGTCACTGCATTCCACACTTGTGGGCCGGTGTTCCCGCCATCTTGGGTTGCTTCCTTTTTCCCATCTCGTTAGTGGCAGTGGGCGTCTGTGAGGGTCGAGGTGTGCTTATGTCAACATGCGAGATCCATGATTATCGATGGTGATGCAAGGCTTTGGGGTTTCTTACGCTAGTAGTGGTTTTGGGTGGCGATCCATATGGTTGGCTTTTCGACAGGCTTCATGGCAGCGGTGGTGGTTGCATTATTTGGTTGTGTGGGTGGAGAGGGATGTAGCGGTGGGTGATCAGGATTCTAGTGGTGCTATGGCAATGGAGACTCCCAGATCATGCTCTGGAGGTCTATTTTGGTGGCAGCAGTTCTTCCCTCGGGGTGGGCAAGTGCTTTGTGATCCCTCGATGTGGCATGGATGAGAGGCTCGAGACAAAAGCTCTACTCTCTGATGCTAGTGGTGGCGATGCCAGTGGGTGACGTTGTGGCCCCTCTCCACGCTTGACCACTTATTCGGTATTGGTGGTGCCAAGGGTTTTATTATCACCCTCTTGAGGGCCTCGTCGTGGAGTCTAGGTTCCTTCCGGTCGCGCCACATCACCATCAACGGACAAGTTTGGATCCTATCTCGAAGCGTCTTCTACTCTGGCGTGAGACGGCCTTGCTTGTCTCCTTATCTTTTTCAGGGGTCCTCGTTGTCCATGGGCAGGATCAATGCTACATGCTCCAGAGCGGGAGGGCAGGGCAGCGACAGCTTAGTACGAGCGGTGCATCAATGTCTGACGGTTTTTCAAGAAGACATGGTTCCATTTCTTGATTGTTTTTTGAGATAGCGAACCGCTCATGCCAAACGGTGACCTGGTTCCATTTCTTGTCAGTAGTCAAGGTCGTTTTGTGGTGGGGTGTAGCTACACATGTAATGTTGTTTTTTAACCTTTGATCTGATTTGTTTTTTTAGGGGTAAAAACACCATTTATTACTCAAAATCCACATATAGTGGGATACAGTTTTGGTCATGGGGTTGTCCAAGCCAATCATGGCGTCCCAGACCAAGGTGTAACGAACATTTGGCTAGCCTATGTGCTTCATAATTAACAACACGACCCTCGAAAACAAAAATACAATGAAAATGAGCGGAATTGAGAATGATCTTGCTAACTATCGCCCCATATATTCCTTTACAACCTTTGTTGATATCGGTGACTACTTGCTTGGAGTCACATGCAATGACTATATTCTGTACATTGAGATCCTTAGCTAGAGCAATCCCCTCTCGACAAGCAATAGCCTCTAGAATTGTAGGGTCATCTACTCCTTCGATGACCAGTGCTGAGCTACCCAAGAAATGGTCGTTTCTATCCCGACAGACAGCTGCACCTGAACCACTTCTCCCTTGTATTACACCCGCGTCTATGTGAATTTTCAAGAACCCCGGTGGAGGCGCCTTTGGTCGTTGAGGAGGAGGTGCTTTAGCATCACGGTCCTGCTGTACTTACTTCTTATCACGGATAGTCCCTAGCTCATCAATGAATCTTTTGACAAAGTAAACAGTAGCTTGAGGAGTCTGAAAAATGCCTTCATGGATTGCTTTGTGGCGAGCAGTCCATATCGCCCACATAGTGACTGTTAGTTAGACGAACTTCTCATGTGATAACAAATCCATGAGTGTAAACATCCAATACTTCGCACTTGGCTCGGTTGTGGAGATCAAGACCTGAGCCATGTCATCATCAACTAGGGCCCATGTGCATCATGTTGTTGTACAATTGATTAAGGAGTGTCTCCATGAGTCCACAGACCCGCACAAACCACAAGTAGGATTTTCCGCCATGTGCCTATGTGCTCGGACATCTTCCGTCGGCAATGAGTGTTTAGATAACCTCCACAGAAACATTCTAATCTTTGCCGGCACTGCTACGTTCCACATGGTTTTCCACGCGCTTGTTTCTGTACCCAAGCTCGAAGAACCTGCAGTCCCTTCCAGCCAAGCTTCCCGTCGCTGTCTAGTGGCGACTAGCATATTATAAGCTAATCTCACCATAAAGGAACCATGTCTCTCAAACTGCCAGCTCCAGAAGTCATGCAAGGCTCGAGTGCATATAGGGATGCCCATGATAACACACACATCCATCGCCATGAATACCTCCTCCACACGTGCCTTGTTCCATGTAGCACTTGTATTATCTATAAGTTCAGAGACTAGCATGGGAGGATTGGGGACCCGACACCCGTATGGTCTCATATTTTCATCACGGGGCAGCCAAGTATCTTCCCAAATGCGTGTGGAAGCACCATTTCCTATGCGCCGAATCAAGCCTAGTTTTAGTGTGTCCCTCCCCTCGATAACTGCTCGCCATACTTGGCTGGGGTGACTCCCCAAGTTCGCATCCAGTATGGACGAGTCTGGGTAGTAAATACTCTTTAGGAGGCGGGCACAAAGTGTTTCTGGATTCTGCAGAAGTCGTCAAGCCTGCCTTGCTAACATGGCCAAATTAAAGAGCTCAAAATCCTTGAAACCAAGACCTCCCAAAGATTTGGGTTGTGTCATTGCCTTCCACGAGAACCAGTGAGGTTTATGCTTCCCTTGTTTGATCCCCCACCAAAAAAATTTCATTAACATATTCAAATGTTCGCAGAGCCCTCGTGGTAATTTGAAACATGACATTGAGAACACTGGTACAACTTGTGCTACTGATTTTACAAGAACCTCCTTCCCCGCTGTTGATAGGGTATTTTCCAACCAACCTTGGACCTTGCTCCATAGTCGGTCTTTTAAATATTTAAAAGCACCATTCTTTGAGCTCCCAATGTCAGAAGGCATTCCAAGGTACTTTTCATTTAGTGTTTCATTCAGTACATTCAATAGTGCTTTGATTTCCTGTCTTGTGCTCTCCGGCGCCCCTTTACTGAAAAAGATAGAGGATTTTGATAAATTTATACGTCGCCCAGATGTTTGGCAATAGTTTTCCAGAAAATGGTTCACCTCCGTAGCTCCAACACTGTTTGCCTTGAAAAACAGCAGACTGTCATCTACAAATAGAAGATGGTTAATTGGAGGCGCTGACGGTGCCACCTGAATACCACCAAAGTTTGATGACTCTCCCTTTGATTTTAATAGGCACGACAGTCCCTCTGCTGCTAACAAGAACAAGTATGGATATATTGGGTCCCCTTGTCTTGTTGGGGAACGTTGTAGAAAATAAAAAATTTCCTACGGTTTCACCAAGATCAATCTATGAGTTCATCTAGCAACGAGAGAGAGGGGTGCATCTACATACCCTTGTAGATCGCGAGCGGAAGCGTTCAAGAGAACGAGGTTGAGGGAGTCGTACTCGTCGTGATCCAAATCACCGGAGATCCTAGCGCCGAACGGACGGCACCTCCGCGTTCAACACACGTACGGTCAGCGTAACGTCTCCTCCTTCTTGATCCAGCAAGGGGGGAGGAGAGGTTGATGAAGATCCAGCAGCACGACGGCATGGTGGTGGATGCAGCAGGGATCCCGGCAGGGCTTCGCCAAGCGTCTGCGGGAGGGAGAGGTGTAGCAAGGGGGAAGGGAGGTGCCAAGTGCAAGGGTGCGGCTGCCCTCCCTCCCCCTTCTTTATATAGGGACCCCAGGGGGGCGCCGGCCCTAAGAGATGGGATCTCCTAGGGGGGCGCCGGCCAAGGGGGTGCCTTGCCCCCCAAGGCAAGTGGAGGCGCCCCCTCCCCTAGGGTTCCCAACCCTAGGCGCAGGGGGGCCCAAGGGGGGGCGCACCAGCCCACCAGGGGCTGGTTCCCCTCCCATTTCAGCTCATGGGGCCCTCCGGGATGGGTGGCCCCACCCGGTGGACCCCCGGGACACTTCCTGTGGTCCCGGTACAATACCGGTGACCCCCGAAACTTTCCCGATGGCCGAAACTCGACTTCCCATATATAATTCTTTACCTCCGGACCATTTCGGAACTCCTCGTGACGTCAGTGATCTCATCCGGGACTCCGAACAGCTTTCGGTTTACTGCATACTCATATCTCTACAACCCTAGCGTCACCGAACCTTAAGTGTGTAGACCCTACGGGTTCGGGAGACACGTAGACATGACCGAGACTGCTCTCTAGTCAATAACCAACAGCGGGATCTGGATACCCATGTTGGCCCCCACATGCTCCTCGATGATCTCATCGGATGAACCACGATGTCGAGGATTCAAGCAACCCCGTATACAATTCCCTTTGTCAATCGGTATGTTACTTGCCCGAGATTCGATCGTCGGTATCCCAATACCTCGTTCAATCTCGTTACCGGCAAGTCACTTTACTCGTACCATAATGCATGATCCCGTGACCAGACACTTGGTCACTTTGAGCTCATTATGATGATGCATTACCGAGTGGGCCCAGAGATACCTCTCCGTCATACGGAGTGACAAATCCGAGTCTCGATCCATGTCAACCCAACAGACACTTTCGGAGATACCCGTAGTATACCTTTATAGTCACCCAGTTATGTTGTGACGTTTGGTACACCCAAAGCACTCCTACGGTGTCCGGGAGTTACACGATCTCATGGTCTAAGGAAAAGATACTTGACATTGGAAAAGCTCTAGCAAACGAACTACACAATCTTGTGCTATGCTTAGGATTGGGTCTTGTCCATCACATCATTCTCCTAATGATGTGATCTCGTTATCAATGACATCCAATGTCCATAGTCAGCAAACCATGACTATTTGTTGATCCACGAGCTAGTCAACTAGAGGCTCACTAGGGACATATTGTGGTCTATGTATTCACACTGTATTACGATTCCCGGATAATACAATTATAGCATGAATAGAAGACAATTATCATGAACAAGGAAATATAATAATAATCCTTTTATTATTGCCTCTAGGGCATATTTCCAACAGTCTCCCACTTGCACTAGAGTCAATAATCTAGTTACATTGTGATGAATCGAACACCCATAGAGTTCTGGTGTTGATCTTGTTTTGCTCGCAAAAGAGGTTTAGTCAACGAATCTGCGACATTCAGATCCGTATGTACTTTGCAAATATCTATGTCTCCATCTTAAACATTTTCACGGATGGAGTTGAAGCGACGCTTGATGTGCCTGGTCTTCTTGTGAAACCTGGGCTCCTTGGCAAGGGCAATAGCTCCAGTGTTGTCACAGAAGAGAGTGATCGGCCACGATGCATTGGGTATGACTCCTAGGTCGGTGATGAACTCCTTCATCCATATTGCTTCATGCGCTGCCTCCGAGGCTGCCATGTACTCCGCTTCACATGTAGATCCCACCACGACGCTCTGCTTGCAACTGCACCAGCTTACTGCTCCATGATTCAACATATACACTTATCCTGTTTGTGACTTAGAGTCATCCAGATCTGTGTCGAAGCTAGCATCGACGTAACCCTTTACGACGAGCTCTTCGTCACCTCCATAAACGAGAAACATGTCCTTTGTCCTTTTCAGGTACTTCAGGATATTATTGACCGATGTCCAGTGTTCCTTGCCGGGATTACTTTGGTACTTTCCTACCAAACTTATGGCAAGGCTTACATCAGGTCTGGTACACAGCATGGCATACATAATAGATCCTATGGCTGAGGCATAGGGGATGACACTCATCTCTTCTATATCTTCTGCCGTGGTCGGGCATTGAGCCAAGCTCAATCTCACACCTTGCAATACAGGCAAGAACCCTTTCTTGGACTGATCCATATTGAACTTCTTCAATATCTTATCAAGGTATGTGCTTTGTGAAAGACCTATGAGGCGTCTCGATCTATCCCTATAGATCATGATGCCTAATATGTAAGCAGCTTCTCCAAGGTCGTTCATTGAAAAACACTTATTCAAGTAGGCCTTTATGTTGTCCAAAAGTTCTATATCATTTACCATCAGAAGTATGTCATCTACATATAATATGAGAAATGCTACAGAGCTCCCACTCACTTTCTTGTAAACGCAGGCTTCTCCATAAGTCTGTATAAACCCAAACACTTTGATCATCTCATCAAAGCGAATGTTCCAACTCCGAGATGCTTGCACCAGCCCATAAATGGATCGCTGGAGCTTGCACACTTTGTTAGCATTCTTAGGATCGACAAAACCTTCCGGCTACATCATATACAGTTCTTCCTTAAGATAGCCATTAAGGAATGCCGTTTTGACGTCCATCTGCCATATCTCATAATCATAGTATGCGGCAATTGCTAACATGATTCGGACGGACTTCAACTTCGCTACGGGAGAGAAGGTCTCATCATAGTCAACCCCTTGAACTTGTCGATAACCCTTAGCGACAAGTCGAGCTTTATAGATGGTAACATTACCATCCGCGTCCGTCTTCTTCCTAAAAATCCATTTGTTTTCTATCGCTCGCCGATCATCGGGCAAGTCTGTCAAAGTCCATACTTTGTTTTCCTACATGGATTCTATCTTGGATTGCATGGCTTCAAGCCATTTGTTGGAATCTGGGCCCGCCATCGCTTCTTCATAGTTCGAAGGTTCACCGTTGTCTAACAACATGATTTCCAGGACAGGGTTGCCATACCACTCTGGTGTGGAACGTTTCCTTGTGGACCTACGAAGTTCAGTAGCACCTTGATCCGAAGTACCTTGATCATCATCATTAATTTCCTCTCCAGTCGGTGTAGGCACCACAGGAACATTTTCCTGAGCTGCACTACTTTCCGGTTCAAGAGGTAGTACTTCATCGAGTTCTACTTTCCTCCCACTTACTCCTTTCGAGAGAAACTCTTTTTCCAGAAAGGACCCGTTCTTGGCAACAAATATCTTGCCTTCGGATCTAAGGTAGAAGGTATACCCAATGGTTTCCTTAGGGTATCCTATGAAGACGCATTTTTCCGACTTGGGTTCGAGCTTTTCAGGTTGAAGTTTCTTGACATAAGCATCGCATCCCCAAACTTTTAGAAACGACAGCTTAGGTTTCTTCCCAAACCATAATTCATACGGTGTTGTCTCAACGGATTTAGATGGAGCCCTATTTAAAGTGAATGTAGCTGTCTCTAGAGCGTATCCCCAAAATGATAGCGGTAAATCGGTAAGAGACATCATAGATCGCACCATATCCAATAGAGTACGATTACGACGTTCGGACACACTATTACGCTGAGGTGTTCCAGGCGGCGTGAGTTGTGAAACGATTCCACATTTCCTTAAGTGCGTACCAAATTCGTAACTTAAATATTCTCCTCCACGATCTGATCGTAAGAACTTTATTTTTCGGTCATGTTGATTCTCTACTTCATTCTGAAATTCCTTGAACTTTTCAAAGGTCTCAGACTTGTGTTTCATCAAGTAGACATACCCATATCTACTCAAGTCATCAGTGAGAGTGAGAACATAGCGATATCCTCCACGAGCCTCAACGCTCATTGGACCGCACACATCAGTATGTATGATTTCCAATAAGTTGGTTGCTCACTCCATTGTTCCGGAGAACGGAGTCTTGGTCATTTTGCCCATGAGGCATGGTTCACATGTGTCAAATGATTCATAATCGAGAGACTCTAAAAGTCCATCTGCATGGAGCTTCTTCATGCGCTTGACACCAATGTGACCAAGGCGGCAGTGCCACAAGTATGTGGGACTATCGTTATCAACTTTACATCTTTTGGTATTCACACTATGAATATGTCTAATATTACGTTCGAGATTCATTAAGAATAAACCACTGACCATCGGGGCATGACCATAAAACATATCTCTCATATAAATAGAACAACCATTATTCTCAGATTTTAAATGAGTAGCCATCTCATATTAAACAAGATCCAGATACAATGTTCATGCTCAAACTTGGCACTAAATAAAAATTATTGAGGTTTAAAACTAATCCCGTGGGTAAATGTAGAGGTAGCGTGCCGACGGCGATCACATCGACCTAGGAACCATTCCCGACGCGCATCGTCACCTCGTCCTTCGCCAGTCTCCGCTTATTCCGCAGTTCCTGCTTTGAGTTACAAATATGAGCAACGGCACCGGTATCAAATACCCAGGAGCTACTACGAGCACTGGTAAGGTACACATCAATTACATGTATATCACATATACCTTTAGTGTTGTCGGCCTTCTTGTCCGCTAAGTATTTGGGGCAGTTCCGCTTCCAGTGACCCTTCCCTTTGCAATAAAAGCACTCAGTCTCAGGCTTGGGTCCATTCTTTGACTTCTTCCCGGCAACTAGCTTACCGGGCGCGGCAACAGCCTTGTCGTCCTTCTTGAAGTTCTTCTTACCCTTGCCTTTCTTGAACTAGGTGGTTTTATTGACCATCAACACTTGATGTTCCTTTTTGATTTCTACCTCTGCTGACTTCAGCATTGAAAATACTTCAGGAATAGTTTTCACCATCCCCTGCATATTGTAGTTCATCGCAAAGCTCTTGTAGCTCGGTGGGAGTGACTGAAGGATTATGTCAATGACCGCCTTATCCGGGAGGTTAATGTCCAGCTGGGACAGGCGGTTGTGCAGCCCAGACATTTTGAGTATGTGCTCACTGACAGAACTATTTTCCTCCATCTTACAACTATAGAACTTGTCGGAGACTTCATATCTCTCGACCCGGGCATGAGCTTGGAAAACCATTTTCAGCTCCTCGAACATCTCATATGCTCCGTGTTGCTCAAAACGCTTTTGGAGCCCCGGTTCTAAGCTGTAAAGCATGCCGCACTAAACGAGGGAGTAATCATCAGCACATCACTGCCAAGCATTCATAACGTCTTGGTTCTCTGGGATGGGTGCTTCACCTAGCGGTCCTTCTAGGACATATGCTTTCTTGGCAGCTATGAGGATGATCCTCAGGTTCCGGACCCAGTCCGTATAGTTGCTGCCATCATCTTTCAGCTTGGTTTTCTCTAGGAACGCGTTGAAGTTCATGTTGACATGAGCGTTGGCCATTTGATCTACAAGACATTTTTGCAAAGATTTTAGACTAAGTTCATGATAATTAAGTTCATCTAATCAAATTATTTAATGAACTCCCACTCAGATTAGACATCCCTCTAGTCATCTAAGTGTTACATGATCTGAGTCGACTAGGCCGTGTCCGATCATCACGTGAGACGGACTAGTCATCATCGGTGAACATCTCCATGTTGATCATATCTTTCATACGACTCATGTTCGACCTTTCGGTATTTTGTGTTCCGAGGCCATGTCTGTACATGCTAGGCTCGTCAAGTTAACCTAAGTGTTTTGCATGTGTAAATCTGTCTTACACCCGTTGTATGTGAACGTTAGAATCTATCACACCCGATCATCGCGTGGTGCTTCGAAACAACAAACTGTCGCAACGGCGCACAGTTAGGGGGAACACTTTCTTGAAATTATTATGGGGGATCATCTTATTTACTACCGTCGTTCGAAGTAAACAAGATGCAAAAACATGATAAACATCACATGTAATCAAATAACAGTGACATGATATGGCCAATATCATATAGCTCCTTTGATCTCCATCTTCGGGGCTCCATGATCATCTTCATCACCGGCATGACACCATGATCTCCATCATCATGATCTCCATCATCGTGTCTCCATGAAGTTGCTCGCCAACTATTACTTCTACTACTATAGCTAACAGTTTAGCAATAAAGTAACATAATTACATGGTGTTAAATCATTGACACACAGGTCATACAATAATTAAGACAACTCCTATGGCTCCTGCCGGTTATCATACTCATCGACGTGCAAGTCATGATTCCTATTACAAGAACATGATCTCATACATCACAATATATCATTCATCATTCATCACAACTTTTGGCCATATCACATCACAAAGCAATTGCTGCAAAAACAAGTTAGACGTCCTCTAATTGTTGTTGCATCTTTTACGTGGCTGCAATAGGGTTCTAGCAAGAACGTTTTCTTACCTACAAAAAAGCCACAACGTGATTTGTCAACTTATATTTACCCTTCATAAGGACCCTTTTCATCGAATCCACTCCAACTAAAGTGGGAGAGACAGACACCCGCTAGCCACCTTATGCAACTAGTGCATGTCAGTCGGTGGAACCTATCTCACGTAAGCGTACGTGTAAGGTCGGCCCGGGCCGCTTCATCCCACAATACCGCTGAAGCAAAATAAGAATAGTAGTGGCAAGAAAGTCGACAACATCTATGCCCACAACAGATTTGTGTTCTACTCGTGCAAAGAGAACTACGCATAGACATAGCTCATGATGCCACTGTTGGGGAATGTTGCAGAAAATAAAAAAATTCCTACGGTTTCACCAAGATCAATCTATGAGTTCATCTAGCAACGAGAGAGAGGGGTGCATCTACATACCCTTGTAGATCGCGAGCGGAAGCGTTCAAGAGAACGAGGTTGAGGGAGTCGTACTCGTCGTGATCCAAATCACCGGAGATCCTAGCGCCTAACGGACGGCACCTCCGCGTTCAACACACGTACGGTCAGCGTGACATATCCTCCTTCTTGATCCAGCAAGGGGGAAGGATAGGTTGATGAAGATCCAGCAGCATGACGGCGTGGTGGTGGATGCAGCAGGGATCTCGACAGGGCTTCGCCAAGCGTCTGCGGGAGGGAGAGGTGTAGCAAGGGGGAAGGGAGGCGCCAAGTGCAAGGGTGCAGCTACCGTCCCTCCCCCCTTCTTTATATAGGGACCCCAGGGGGGGTGCCGGCCCTAGGAGATGGGATCTCCTAGGGGGGCGGCGGCCAAGGGGGTGCCTTGCCCCCCAAGGCAAGTGGAGGCGCCCCCTCCCCTAGGGTTCCCAACCCTAGGTGCAGGGGGGGCAAGGGGGGCGCACCAGCCCACCAGGGGCTGGTTCCCCTCCCACTTCAGCCCATGGGGCCCTCCGGGATGGGTGGCCCCACCCGATGGACCCTCGGGACACTTCCGGTGGTCCCGGTACAATACCGGTGACCCCTGAAACTTTCCCGATGGCCAAAAGTCGACTTCCCATATATAATTCTTTACCTCCGGACCATTCCGGAACTCCTCATGACGTCCGGGATCTCATCAGGGACTCCGAACAGCTTTCGGTTTACTGCATACTCATATCTCTACAACCCTAGCATCACCGAACCTTAAGTGTGTAGACCCTACGGGTTCGAGAGACACATAGACATGACCGAGACTGCTCTCCGGTCAATAACCAACAGCAGGATCTGGATACCCATGTTTGCTCCCACATGCTCCTCTATGATCTCATCATATGAACCACGATGTCGAGGATTCAAGCAACCCCGTATGCAATTCCCTTTGTCAATCGGTATGTTACTTGCCCGAGATTCGATCGTCGGTATCCCAATACCTTGTTCAATCTCGTTACCGGCAAGTCACTTTACTCGTACCGTAATGCATGATCCCGTGACCAGACACTTGGTCACTTTGAGCTCATTATGATGATGCATTACCGAGTGGGCCCAGAGATACCTCTCCGTCATACAGAGTGACAAATCCCAGTCTCGATCCGTGTCAACCCAACAGACACTTTCGGAGATACCCGTAGTATACCTTTATAGTCACCCAGTTACGTTGTGACGTTTGGTACACCCAAAGCACTCCTACGGTGTCCGGGAGTTACACGATCTCATGGTCTAAGGAAAAGATACTTGACATTGGAAAAGCTCTAGCAAACGAACTACACGATCTTGTGCTATGCTTAGGGTTGGGTCTTGTCCATCACATCATTCTCCTAATGATGTGATCTCGTTATCAATGACATCCAATGTCCATAGTCAGGAAACCATGACTATCTGTTGATCAACGAGCTAGTCAACTAGAGGCTCACTAGGGACATATTGTGGTCTATGTATTCACATGTGTATTACGATTTCTGGATAATACAATTATAGAATGAATAAAAGACATTTATCATGAACAAGGAAATATAATAATAATCCTTTTATTATTGCCTCTAGGGCATATTTCCAACATGTCTGATTCCACGAGATGGCTGAAATTCCTCCAACTTTCTGCCATTGAACTGAGAATTTGACAGTAGACACCAAGTTCATGACAATACCTACCCATCGCTCAGTGAAGCCCAGCTTCAACATAATTGCTTTGATATAAGGCCATTCAATCCTATCATAAGCCTTCATCATATCAAGCTTCAAGGCACAAGCTTGGTGTTTTTTTTGCTTTATTCCGTTTCATGAAGTGCAGGCACTCATATGCAGTGATAATGTTATCAGTGATCAACCTGCCTGGCACGAAAGCTGACTACTCCTAAGATATTATGTCAGGTAGGACTAACTTTAAACGGTTTGAAATCACTTTGGATGCAATCTTGTATAGAACGTTACAAAGACTAATAGGCCGGAATTGTGATAGAAGTTAGGATTCTTTACCTTCGGTATTAGCACGAGAGCAGTTTCCTTGATGGAAGCAGCCGATTTTGTACCTTCCACAATTTTGATAACTACACTTGTTACTTCATTTCCACATACCTCCCAATGCCTCTAAAAGAATGCGCTGGGAAACTGTCCGGCCCCGGAGCTTTGGTCAGAAACATCTGAAAGAGAGTTGTTTTAACCTCCTCATGAGTGTACGGTGCATTCAAAGAGTCATTCATTGCCTGCGTGACCTTGACCGGGACAGTTTCCAACACTCGCTCCATATCATTCACCCCCTCTGATGTGTATAGTTCCTTATAAAAGGACGTAGTTAGGCCCTCCATCTCAGATATATCCTCAGTCACCTGTCCGTCCGACCGTTGGAGCGCCTTTATCTGGTTTTTCCTCCTACGTTTGCTTGCTCGGAGATGAAAGAAGTATGTATTCTTGTCACCATGGATAAGCCAGTCCACCCTGTCTCATTGTCTCCATAGTATTTCTTCACAATGGAACAATTCGACTAGACGGTCTGTTACTTTTATCTCTTCGTGCTAAGGTCCGGCCCTCCCTTGGGCAGAGCGAAGAGTCTGCAACAGATTTTTCAGCCTCGCAATTTCCTGTCTGATACTTCCAAAATGCACACGATCCCATGTAGCTAGGTCACCTGAGAGCTGTTGTAGCTTTTCCTTTACGTCCTGGACAGAATCCCCCGGGAAGCGCGCCCACGCCGCTCCAATCACCGTTGGGAGTGATTCATCCCTCTCCAAGCAAACCTCATATTTAAAAGGCCGAGGGCCCCGTTTGCATGCATGCACGTTTGTGAAGCGCAAAAGAAGTGGTATGTAATCTGAACTAGCAACTGTTTTGTGTTCAAGTACCATTGTAGGAAAGGCTAGCATCCAGCCCGGGTTAGCCACTGCCCTGTCCAACCTGACGCGTGTATATGTGCCTCCCGCAACCTTTTTTCCCATGTCCAGTTCAAGCCTTCATATCAATATATGAAAGCCCGCAAGTATCCAAAGCATCCTGAAACGCATCCATCTGAGCTTGACTCCTCTGTCCTACCCCATCATGTTCATTTGCATGAAGCACCTCGTTAAAATCACCGATCACCACCCATGGCAGGTTTCCGTTTCCAACTATACCTCGAAGCATGTCCCAAGTTTTGTGTCTCTCACTAACTTGGGCCTCGCCGTATACAAAAGTTATTCTTGTTTTTGCTTCGACCATTTCGTCAACTGTAACATCTATATGATACTCAGAGTAACCAATCACTTCAAGCTTTATTTCATCATTCCAAAAAATCCCTAGACCACCACTCCTGCCATTGCTGCTAACAACAAAACTTTTATTGTACCCTAAAGATCCTGCCAAGTTTTCCACACGAGTTCCCTCTATTTGGGTTTCGACAATACAAATGATAGAGGGGACAAATTGCTTCAATAGATCTCGAAGCTCGCGAACTATCGCGGGTTTGCCAGCCCCGCGACAGGTCCACACTAACGCACTCATTGTGCTAGGAGCGACCCACTGTAGGGGCCCGCCAAACGCGCATCAGTAAGTGTATTTTCCACTTTGTTCTTCCCCTGGTTCTTGTCTTCTGGACTGGGATTTGTCTTTGTCCTCTTGAGGTCCAGCTTGGGTGGTGGACTTGCCGGGACAGTGGCAGCGGGGAGCATTAGCGTATCTCCATGTTGCACCGGCGTAGCTGCTACGAAGGTAAGTAAAGGAACTTGTTGCTGGGCTCCTCTCTTGCGATTCGCATTCGCCTCCTCCATATCATCATCTAAGCCATCATCTCCATTAAAGGCTTCTTTATCGTACTGTCCTAGACCTTAGCCACTGCGCCCTGTGCGCCCATTGCCTCTACCCCCTTGTGTTCTGACGCCTCGGCCGCCTCTCCCTTCACCAGGTCCGCGTCCCGGTCCCATAAACCAGGAAGCTCTGAGGTCCTTAAAAAACTAAAGCTACAAACTCCTTGTGCAGATGGCCCAGGAAGCCGCAAACCGCACACCAGTTTGGCAACCTTTCATATTTGACCCTGAAGATCTCCCTCTTCTTCTTCTTTACCAGGGATACAACATTCTTCAGAGGTGCTTCTACGTTTATCCTCACACGAACACAGACAAAATTGCCTTCAAAGTCTTGCGATTTGGGCTCAGCATAAACAAACTCACCAATAGTGGCCGCCAAAGACTTGATGAGGGGGAAATAACCCTCCAAAAAATCGTGGATCTGCGCCCATATATCTATCTGTTGGGGAACGTAATAATTTCAAAAAAATTCCTACGCACACGCAAGATCATCGTGATGCATAGCAACGAGAGGGGAGAGTGTTGTCCACGTACCCTCGTAGACCGTAAGCGGAAGCGTTATGACAACGCGGTTGATGTAGTCGTACGTCTTCACGATCCGACCGATCCAAGTACCGAACGTATGGCACCTCCGAGTTCAGCACACGTTCAGCTCGATGACGATCCCCGGACTCCGATCCAGCAAAGTGTTGGGGATGAGTTCCGTCAGCACGACGGCGTGGTGACGATGATGATGTTCTACCAGCGCAGGGCTTCGCCTAAACTCCACGACGATATGACCGAGGTGGAATATGGTGGAGGGGGGCATCGCACACGGCTAAGGAACGATCACGTAGATCAACTTGTGTGTCCTAGGGTGCCCCCTGCCCCCGTATATAAAGGAGGGAGGGGGGAGGTGCGGCCGGCCCCCTAGGGGTGCGCCTGGAGGAGTCCTACTCTCATCGGGAGTAGGACTCCCCCCTCTTGCCTTGGTGGAGAAGGAAAGGGGGGAGGGGAAAGAGGAAAGGGGGGCGCCGCCCCCCCCCCCCTTCCTTGTCCTATTCGGACTAGGGGGAGGGGGCGCGCGGCCTGCCTTGGCCGGCCCTCCTCTTCTCCCTCATGGCCCACTAAGGCCCATTAACCCTCGGGAGGGTTCCGGTAACCCCCCGGTGTTCCGGTAAAATCCCGATTTCACCCGGAACCATTCTGATATCCAAATATCGGCTTCCAATATATCAATCTTTATGTCTCAACCATTTCGAGACTCCTCGTCATGTCCGTGATCACATCCGGGACTCCGAACAACCTTCGGTACATCAAAACTTATAAACTCATAATAAAATTGTCATCGTAACGTTAAGCGTGCGGACCCTACGGGTTCGAGAACTATGTAGACATGACCTAGAACTATTCTCGGTCAATAACCAATAGCGGAACCTGGATGCTCATATTGGCTCCTACATATTCTGCGAAGATCTTTATCGGTCAAACCGCATAACAACATAAGTTGTTCCCATTGTCATCGGTATGTTACTTGCCCGAGATTCGATCGTCGGTATCCAATACCTAGTTCAATCTCGTTACTGGCAAGTCTCTTTACTCATTACGTAATGCATCATTCCGTAACTAACTCATTAGCTACATTGCTTGCAAGGCTTATAGTGATGTGCATTACCGAGAGGGCCCAGAGATACCTCTCCGACAATCGGAGTGACAAAACCTAATCTTGAAATACGCCAACCCAACATGTACCTTTGGAGACACCTGTAGTACTCCTTTATAATCACCCAGTTAGGTTGTGATGTTTGGTAGCACCCAAAGTGTTCCTCCGGTAAACGGGAGTTGCATAATCTCATAGTTACAGGAACATGTATAAGTCATGAAGAAAGCAATAGCAATATACTAAACGATCAAGTGCTAGGCTAACGGAATGGGTCATGTCAATCACATCATTCTCCTAATGATGTGATCCCATTAATCAAATGACAACACATGCCTATGGTTAGGAAACATAACCATCTTTGATTAATGAGATAGTCAAGTAGAGGCATACTAGTGACTATATGTTTGTCTATGTATTCACACATGTATCATGTTTCCGGTTAATACAATTCTAGCATGAATAATAAACATTTATCATGATATGAGGAAATAAATAATAACTTTATTATTGTCTCCAGGGCATATTTCCTTCAGTCTCCCACTTGCACTAGAGTCAATAATCTAGATTACACAGTAATGATTCTAACACCCATGGAGTCTTGGTGTTGATCATGTTTTGCTCGTGGAAGAGGCTTAGTCAATGGGTCTGCAACATTCAGATCTGTATGTATCTTGCAAATCTCTATGTCTCCCACCTGGACTTGGTCCCGGATGGAATTAAAGTGTCTCTTGATGTGCTTGGTCCTCTTGTGAAATCTGGATTCCATTGCCAAGGCAATTGCACCAGTATTGTCATAGAAGATCTTCATTGGTCCCGATGCACTAGGTATGACACCTAGATCGGAAATGAACTCCTTCATCCAGACTCCTTCATTTGCTACTTCCGAAGCAGCTATGTACTCTGCTTCACATGTAGATCCCGCCACGACGCTTTGTTTAGAACTGCACCAACTAACAGCTCCACCGTTTAATAAAAACACGTATCCGGTTTGCAATTTAGAATCGTCCAGATCTGTGTCAAAGCTTGCATCGACGTAACCATTTACGACTAGCTCTTTGTCACCTCCATATACAAGAAACATATCCTTAGTCCTTTTCAGGTATTTCAGGATGTTCTTGACCGATGTCCAGTGATCCACTCCTGGATTACTTTGGTACCTTCCTGCCAAGCTTATTGCTAAGCACACGTCAGGTCTGGTACACAGCATTGCATACATGATAGAGCCTATGGCTGAAGCATATGGAACATCTTTCATTTTCTCTCTATCTTCTGCTGTGGTCGGGCATTGAGTTTGACTCAACTTCACACCTTGTAATACGGGCAAGAACCCTTTCTTTGCCTGATCCATTTTGAACTTCTTCAAAATTTTATCAAGGTATGTGCTTTGTGAAAGTCCAACTAAGCGTCTTGATCTATCTCTATAGATCTTGATGCCCAATATATAAGCAGCTTCACCGAGGTATTTCATAGAAAAACTTTTATTCAAGTATCCCTTTATGCTATCCAGAAATTCTATATCATTTCCAATTAATAATATGTCATCTACATATAATATCAGAAATGCTACAGAGCTCCCACTCACTTTCTTGTAAATACAGGCTTCTCCAAAAGTCTGTATAAAACCATATGCTTTGATCACACTATCAAAGCATTTATTCCAACTCCGAGATGCTTGCACCAGTCCATAAATGGATCGTTGGAGCTTGCACACTTTGTTAGCACCTTTTGGATCAACAAAACCTCCTGGCTGCATCATATACAATTCTTCTTCCAGAAATCCATTCAAGAATGCAGTTTTTGACATCCATTTGCCAAATTTCATAATCATAAAATGCAGCAATTGCTAACATGATTCGGACAGACTTAAGCATCGCTACGGGTGAGAAAGTCTCATCGTAGTCAACCCCTTGTACTTGTCGAAAACCTTTTGCAACAAGTCGAGCTTTATAGACAGTTACATTACCATCAGCATCAGTCTTCTTCTTAAAAATCCATTTATTCTCAATGGCTTGTCGATCATCGGGCAAGTCAATCAAAGTCCATACTTTGTTCTCATACACAGATCACATCTCAGATTTCATGGCCTCTAGCCATTTTGCGGAATCTGGGCTCATCATCGCTTCCTCACTGTTCGTAGGTTCATCATGGTCAAGTAACATGACTTCTAGAATAGGATTACCGTACCACTCTGGTGCGGATCTTACTCTGGTAGACCTACGAGGTTCAGTAGAAACATGATCTGAAGTTTCATGATCAATATCATTAGCTTCCTCACTGATTGGTGTAGTTGTTACAGGAACCGGTTCTTGTGATGAACTACTTTCCAATAAGGGAGCAGGTACAGTTACCTCATCAAGTTCTACTTTCCTCCCACTCACTTCTTTCGAGAGAAACTCCTTCTCTAGAAAGGATTCGAATTTTGCAACGAAAATCTTGCCTTCAGATCTGTGATAGAAGGTGTACCCAACAGTCTCTTTTGGGTATCCTATGAAGACACATTTCTCTGATTTGGGTTCGAGCTTATCTGGTTGAAGTTTCTTCACATAAGCATAGCAGCCCCAAACTTTAAGAAACGACAACTTTGGTTTCTTGCCAAACCACAGTTCATGAGGCGTCGTCTCAACGGATTTTGATGGTGCCCTATTTAACGTGAATGCGGCCGCCTCTAAAGCATAACCCCAAAATGATAGCGGTAAATCAGTAAGAGACATCATAGATCGCACCATATCTAGTAAAGTACGATTACGACGTTCGGACACACCATTTCGTTGTGGTGTTCCGGGTGGCATGAGTTGCGAAACTATTCCGCATTGTTTCAAATGTAAACCAAACTCGTAACTCAAATATTCTCCTCCACGATCAGATCGTAGAAATTTTATTTTCTTGTTACGATGACTTTCCACTTCACTCTAAAATTCTTTGAACTTTTCAAATGTTTCAGACTTGTGTTTCATTAAGTAGATATACCCATATCTGCTCAAATCATCTGTGAATGTGAGAAAATAACGATACCCGCCGCGAGCCTCAACATTCATTGGACCACAAACATCAGTATGTATGATTTCCAACAAATCAGTTGCTCGCTCCATAGTTCCGGAGAATGGCATTTTAGTCATCTTGCCCATGAGGCATGGTTCCCAAGTACCAAGTGATTCATAATCAAGTGATTCCAAAAGCCCATCAGTATGGAGTTTCTTCATGCTCTTTACACCGATATGACCTAAACGGCAGTGCCACAAATAAGTTGCACTATCATTATCAACTCTGCATCTTTTGGTTTCAACACTATGAATATGTGTATCACTACTATCGAGATTCAATAAAAATAGACCACTCTTCAAGGGTGCATGACCATAAAAGATATTACTCATATAAATAGAACAACCATTATTCTCTGACTTAAATGAATAACTGTCTCGCATCAAACAAGATCCAGATATAATGTTCATGCTCAACGCTGGCACCAAATAACAATTATTTAGGTCTAAAACTAATCCCGATGGTAGATGTAGAGGTAGCGTGCCGACTGCGATCACATCGACTTTGGAACCATTTCCCACGCGCATCGTCACCTCGTCCTTAGCCAATCTTCGCTTAATCTGTAGTCCCTGTTTCGAGTTGCAAATATTAGCAACAGAACCAGTATCAAATACCCAGATACTACTGCGAGCATTAGTAAGGTACACATCAATAAAATGTATATCACATATACCTTTGTTCACTTTGCCATCCTTCTTATCCGCCAAATACTTGGGGCAGTTTCGCTTCCAGTGTCTAGTCTGCTTGCAGTAGAAGCACTCAGTCTCAGGCTTAGGTCCAGACTTGGGTTTCTTCTCTTGAGCAGCAACTTGTTTGATGTTCTTCTTGAAGTTCCCCTTCTTCTTCCCTTTGCCCTTTTTCTTGAAACTAGTGGTCTTGTTAACCATCAACACTTGATGCTCCTTCTTGATTTCTACCTCCGCGGCTTTTAGCATTGCGAAGAGCTCGGGAATAGTCTTGTCCATCCCTTGCATATTATAGTTCATAACAAAGCTCTTGTAGCTTGGTGGCAGTGATTGAAGAATTCTGTCAATGACACTATCATCAGGAAGATTAACTCCCAGTTGAATCAAGTGATTATTATACCCAGACATTTTGAGTATGTGTTCACTGACAGAACTATTCTCCTCCATCTTGCAGCTATAGAACTTATTGGAGACCTCATATCTCTCAATCCGGGCATTTGCTTGAAATATTAACTTCAACTCCTGGAACATCTCATATGCTCCATGATGTTCAAAACGTCGTTGAAGACCCGGTTCTAAGCCATAAAGCATGGCACACTGAACTATCGAGTAGTCATCAGCTTTGCTCTGTCAGACGTTCTTAACGTCGTCAGTTGCATCAGCAGCAGGCCTGGCACCCAGCGGTGCTTCCAGGACGTAATTCTTCTGTGCAGCAATGAGGATAATCCTCAGGTTAAGAACCCAGTCCGTGTAATTGCTACCATCATCTTTCAACTTTGCTTTCTCAAGGAACGCATTAAAATTCAACGGAACAACAGCACGAGCCATCTATCTACAACAAACATAGACACGCAAAATACTATCAGGTACTAAGTTCATGATAAATTTAAGTTCAATTAATCATATTACTTAAGAACTCCCACTTAGATAGACATCCCTCTAATCCTCTAAGTGATTACGTGATCCATATCAACTACACCATGTCTGATCGTCACGTGAGATGGAGTAGTTTCAACAGTGAACATCAATATGTTGATCATATCTACTATATGATTCACGCTCGACCTTTCGGTCTCCGTGTTCCGAGGCCATATCTGTTATATGCTAGGCTCGTCAAGTTTAACCTGAGTATTCCGCGTGTGCAACTGTTTTGCACCCATTGTATTTGAACGTAGAGCCTATCACACCCGATCATCACGTGATGTCTCAGCACAAAGAACTTTCGCAACGGTGCATACTCAGGGAGAACACTTCTTGATAATTTAGTGAGAGATCATCTTAAAATGCTACCGTCAATCAAAGCAAGATAAGATGCATAAAGGATAAACATCACATGCAATCAATATAAGTGATATGATATGGCCATCATCATCTTGTGCTTGTGATCTCCATCTTCGAAGCACCGTCATGATCACCATCGTCACCGGCGCGACACCTTGATCTCCATCGTAGCATCATTGTTGTTACGCCATCTATTGCTTCTACGACTATCGCTACCGCTTAGTGATAAAGTAAAGCAATTACAGGGCGTTTGCATTTCATACAATAAAGCGACAACCATATGGCTCCTGCCAGTTGCCGATAACTTCGGTTACAAAACATGATCATCTCATACAATAAAATATAGCATCATGTCTTGACCATATCACATCACAACATGCCCTGCAAAAACAAGTTAGACGACCTCTACTTTGTTGTTGCAAATTTTACGTGGCTGCTACGGGCTTAGCAAGAACCGTTCTTACCTACGCATCAAAACCACAACGATAGTTCGTCAAGTTAATGTTGTTTTAACCTTCGCAAGGACCGGGCGTAGCCACACTCGGTTCAGCTAAAGTGAGAGAGACAGACACCCGCCAGTCACCTTTAAGCACGAGTGCTCGTAACGGTGAAACCAGTCTCCCGTAAGCGTACGCGTAATGTCGGTCCGGGCCGCTTCATCTCACAATACCGCTGAGCCAAAGTATGACATGCTGGTAAGCAGTATGACTTGTATCGCCCACAACTCACTTGTGTTCTACTCGTGCATATGACATCTACGCATAAAACCTGGCTCTAATGCCACTGTTGGGGAACGTAGTAATTTCAAAAAAATTCCTACGCACACGCAAGATCATGGTGATGCATAGCAATGAGAGGGGAGAGTGTTGTCCACGTACCCTCGTAGACCGTAAGTGAAAGCGTTATGACAACGCGGTTGATGTAGTCATACGTCTTCACGATCCGACCGATCCAAGTACCGAACGTACAGCACCTCCGAGTTCAGCACACGTTCAGCTCGATGACGATCCCCGGACTCCGATCCAGCAAAGTGTCGGGGATGAGTTCCGTCAGCACAACGGCGTGGTGATGATGATGATGTTCTACCGGTGCAGGGCTTCGCCTAAACTCCGCGACGATATGACCGAGGTGGAATATGGTGGAGGGGGGCACCGCACATGGCTAAGGAACGATCACATAGATCAACTTGTGTGTCCTAGGGTGCCCCCCTGCCCCCGTATATAAAGGAGGGAGGGGGGAGGTGCGGCCAACCCCCTAGGGGTGCGCCTGGAGGAGTCCTACTCCCATCGGGAGTAGGACTCCCCCCTCTTGCCTTGGTGGAGAAGGAAAGGGGGGAGGGGAAAGAGGAAAGGGGGGCGCCGCCCCCCCCCTTCCTTGTCCTATTCGGACTAGGGGGGAGGGGACGCGCGGCCTGCCCTGGCTGGCCCTCCTCTTCTCCCTCATGGCCCACTAAGGCCCATTAACCCTCGGGAGGGTTCCGGTAACCCCCCGGTGTTCCGGTAAAATCCCGATTTCACCCGGAACCATTCCGATATCCAAATATAGGCTTCCAATATATCAATATTTATGTCTTGACCATTTCGAGACTCCTCATCATGTCCGTGATCACATCCGGGACTCCGGACAACCTTCGGTACATCGAAACTTATAAACTCATAATAAAACTGTCATCGTAACGTTAAGCGTGCGGACCCTATGGATTCGAGAACTATGTAGACATGACCTAGAACTATTCTCGGTCAATAACCAATAGCGAAACCTGGATGCTCATATTGGCTCCTACATATTCTGCGAAGATCTTTATCGGTCAACCCGCATAACAACATACGTTGTTCCCTTTGTCATCGGTATGTTACTTGCCCGAGATTCGATCGTCGGTATCCAATACCTAGTTCAATCTCGTTACTGGCAAGTCTCTTTACTCGTTACGTAATGCATCATTCCGTAACTAACTCATTAGCTACATTGCTTGCAAGGCTTATAGTGATGTGCATTACCGAGAGGGCCCAGAGATACCTCTCCGACAATCGGAGTGACAAAACCTAATCTCGAAATACGCCAACCCAACATGTACCTTTGGAGACACCTGTAGTACTCCTTTATAATCACCCAGTTACGTTGTGACGTCTGGTAGCACCCAAAGTGTTCCTCCGGTAAACGGGAGTTGCATAATCTCATAGTTACAGGAACATGTATAAGTCATGAAGAAAGCAATAGCAATATACTAAACGATCAAGTGCTAGGCTAACGGAATGGGTCATGTCAATCACATCATTCTCCTAATGATGTGATCCCATTAATCAAATGACAACACATGTCTATGGTTAGGAAACATAACCATCTTTGATTAATGAGCTAGTCAAGTAGAGGCATACTAGTGACTATATGTTTGTCTATGTATTCACACATGTATCATGTTTCCGGTTAATACAATTCTAGCATGAATAATAAAACATTTATCATGATATGAGGAAATAAATAATAACTTTATTATTGCCTCTAGGGCATATTTCCTTCACTATCTTGTCGAGCGCAATGGTCGAGGGTTAGTGAACCCATCATAAGGTGCCAGCACCACAGCTTTCCCCTTGAACGTCCAGGGGCCTTCCTCCATGACCCTCTCCCAATCTCCAAGACACTGAAACTGCATGGTGTATAGGTTCTCCTCCAAAGGATGAATCTTGACTTCCTTAGCGAGATCCCATCTGATTCTCATCTGGCGATAAAACCAGTATTGGCTGTAGGTCTTGGGCGTATGGACTCGAGCGATCGCCATCCACCGTGTTGATTCCTACGGTAGGTCTTGCTCATCCACGATCACATCCTGCAGGTTTTCTTCGCTCAAACCAAGTTCTTCCATCATGGCCTCCAACTCGGAAGAACCCGAGCCCGAAGCCGTCGCCGCCATGATTTCTCTTGCCCGCAAAAAGGAGTCTGCGGGCGATGGTTCCCTAACCGATCACACCCCACCCCTCCCGACCAGGAGCCAGAGGCCCTAGCCAAAGCGGCGTAGGAGATCGCAGGGGAGCGGAGTCTCAACGTTGGTGACGAGCACCGCCGTCGCCTTCGAGAGAATAAGAAACCGTAACTAAAGGAAAAAAATTGTCAGTTGATCTGATTTGTTAAAAGATCTCAGTTGCCCTCCTAACCGACCCTGGATGCAATAAGCGAGCCCACCAGGCTATTGTTGCGTCAAATAGGATTTCTCTCCCTCTCTCTCAAAAAAAGCGGCGTATAGGATTGCGCCAACATCGTCGATTGAAGAAAAAAAAAACGTTTCAGAAAATAAGTCATCTCCTATTGCCTACGCTGATCCGCATAGAGGCGCTCAATTCCCCCAAATCCCCCAACCCCCCTTCTCGCCGGCGGTGCCTACTCCGATCTCGGGCTGAGTTTCTCCGGCCACCGCCGCCCTCATCCCCGTATCCAAGGAGGTTCCGGCGTCGATGCGGACTCGCGTATCCAGTCGCAGCCGCGTCCCACCAGCACGCGCCTGCACCGCATCTACTCGTCGTCGCCCGGCCGAAGCGAGCTTCACCCTGGCCAGGAGGCGTCGCGTGGACCGTCTCCTGCGCCGGCAGCCGCGGAAGCAGGCAGATCCAGGCGAGGACCGTGTCAGCGCCCTCCCCGATGACCTCCTCCTCCTCGTCCTGCGTCGCCTCGACACCCGCGCGGCGCTCGGCGCCGGGCTGCTCTCCAAGCGCTGGGCTGGCCTCCCCCGCGAGCTCCCCGCCCTCGACCTCAGGGTCAGCGACGTACTCCCGCCGCGCTACCGGCGGTGGCTCCTCCGCTACCGTGACATCTTCAGCAGCGGAACCTTTGCGCTGTACAGGCATCGCCTCGGGCATCACGAGTTCGTGCCCAGCATGACGAGGTACGAGCGCCGCGCCATGCGCGCCTTCACCAGCTCCGTCGAGGGTCTCCTGGGCTCCCGAGCTCGCCGGAGGGTCAGCAGCCTCAGGCTCGAGTTCTTCATCACGGGCAACACCGGCTGCGTCAACCGGCTGATTTCCCAGGCCATGGATGCTTGGGGTGTCGACGACCTCGAGGTCATCGCCCGGCCGACATTCCGGCAGCAGACCGTGCACGCCTTCCCTAGCCACGGCCTCTGCTCCTCGCCCCGGTTGTCACGCCTGCAAAACCTCAAGCTTGGGGGCTGTGTCATCCCGTATCTGCTGCATGAGTACCACGCGCTCACTAGGCTCGTCCTGCAAGACGTTGCCGAGTCACCTCCGGCCGCCTACGAGGGCGTCTTCGACTCGTGCCCGCAGCTGCAGGTGGTGCACCTCAACTCCTGTCTCTGCGGCGGCAGGGACATGGTCATGGTTGTGGATGCCCCCAGCTCGCAGATCAGGGAGTTGGTTGTGGACAAGTGTGAAATAGGATCAATATGGTTGAGGGATCTTCCCAATCTGGAGCGTCTGGCCTCCCTGGGCACACGACTGTTCTTCGAGTCCACTGCATTCCCATGCCTAAGGCAATGGAGCCTCGCCCGCTGCCACGGTGTCGACTTGGATGGGTTTCGACAACGCTTTCGGCAGCACCTGGAGCTTGACTTGTTTCTTGGACACACCCCGGACATTACCGACCTGATCATCCGGTTCACGGGGCCCGACAGATGGATCGTGCCATCTATCTCACCATCCGTTTTGTTACCTAACCTGAGGCGGCTGTTGGTCGCCGATGTGCCTTCGTCCTGGGACGTCTCTTGGCCCCGTCTTCTCTTTGAGATGGCGCCTTCCCTCGAGAGTTTTCACATCCACATTGCCTCTTGCCTGGAGGAGCCCAGTCCCAATGAAGAAATATCCTGGTGGCCGACAAAGTTTCGGCAGCATCGCTTGAAGGAGTTTGTGATGGCTGGTTTTGAGGCAACAGAGAGGCAGATTTACCTTATCAAGTTTGTCATGGCCGTATGCACGGCGTTGCGTCATGTCAGCATGTTCAAGAATGGGCATGCTCAGGACAAGGGGCACTGGGAATGGGAGATGGTGACACAGCAACACTCATGGACTGAGGAGGACAAGGACGACACGCTCAAGCAGATTATGGGCACGGCATCTTCAACAGCAGCTCCGGTTCAACTGGTTTTAGGCTGATCATCGTGTGTTTGTGCCTGTCTTATGATCCTCTCATAATGTATTCCACATCTCTGTTTTACTCGATGTGATTTATAATATATTACTCAAATAATGTTTTTGTTTGTTATTCCTTTTCTGTGCTAAGCAGTGCGTGTGCATTTTTCAATGGAACTCAATCCAATTTGTCTGCTGAATTTTCCATATGTGCAGGCTTCTATAGTAATTTGTCTTGAAAAGATTGATTATACGAGCTGTGGCAAGGGAAAACGTCATGGCATAATGCCTGCCGCTATTTCCACGTCATCCCCCAAATTTAAAGTACCTTCACAAAATCCTGCTTACTTGAAAATAAACTATCCATTTACTGTGAAAAATGAAGAAGAAACTAGCCAGTGGCAAAAACATCAGGAGGCCAAACACAGCTATGCTGTTTGGATATATAATCTGCTGCTACCTTTATCTGTATACTAGGTGGTTAGGCAGCTGTTACATATTTGTTCGTTTACTTTGTTTTGAATAAATATTGTGTGTGTGTGTTTTTCTACTTTTCCAACTTATGATGCATATGGAGGTACTTATGTGATCACCTCGTGTTTTTACTTTCTACATATATGTGCTTATGGGATATGAATGATCTTTGTTACTACATTGTAGCAAGTCCATGGGAAGTTATGTGTGTTATTATTGTAGTAGCAAGTCCACATGTAGCTGAGCTGGTTACATGCCACTCTATGGTCTTAGTGAGGCTGAAACCTCTAGCAGTATAGTAAGTAGAGAAACTATTGTGGGCAGCTTTTATCCAGTGGATGAGGCTCTCAGCTTTAATCTAACCAATTTTGTAGAAAGATTAAGTTGTTAATCAGTTTACATGATTTCTTACCAATTTAAATGAAATTAATGTCGACTAGGTTCTCTGAAACTCTTGATTTCATATCTGAACTCTGAAGTAAGGCATTTACACTAATTTTACTTGAAGTTGCACATCACTGAAGTAGCTAATGGAAGAATCAAAGCTCTTGTGTAGCCGCATGGGATTTCAGTTGATATGTACTCTTTCCAGTGTCATTTGAGTATCAAATTAGCTACAGAAGTAGTCCATAGAGTTTTTGCTTATCCCCATTCCACCACTTGTGGGTTGAAGAGCTCCAAGCAAAAGCAATTGAGAAAGGGGGGTCGCCCTGTCTCAGTCCCCAGCGATGGAAGAAGGGAGTACCAGGAGCACAGTTTGAGGAAGAATCCGAGATGATGTCGAGGCGAGGGAGGTGTCGATGAGATCACTGCAGCACTGACTGAAGCCAACGTGGGCGAGGACTTCAAGAAGGTAATCCCAATTGACAGAGTCTGTCAAATGCTTTTGCATTATGTAGCTTTAGGAAGACGGGTTGCTTGTTTGCACGGTGATGTGCTGATGGCTCTGAATAATACGTATTCTGCACATACAGGAAGTTATCATAAATACACCCGAAACAAAAAAATAAAACTGATGGAGATGTTGTTCTGCATTTCAGGGGCAATATGGTTAGCAAGGAATTTTCCGGGGATCTTCTCAACAAGGTGAGTGAGGCTAATGGGCATTGTCTTTCTTTGGCACAACACAAGCGCAGTGATGGCGGTGTTGAGCAGGTTCCAGGTTGTAGCGTTGAGAGCAGATAGCTGAGTGAGGGCATTCTGTAAATCCATCCTAATTGTGTGCCAACAAGGTTTGAAGGAAAGGCCAATGAAACTGTCAGGCCTTGTGAGCAGCAATATCTCTGATGGTGGCACGGGTGATGAAGATGACCAAGGTCAAGGTGAGCAGCCCTGCAGAGTTGTCCCTTGTGCCCAGCCCCAGCGGAGAGTCGAAATGTTCCAAGAGAGCAGCGGATTTGTCCTTGTGACTAGATACAGGAATGTTCTTCTTGTCATCAAGGAAAGTTATGTGAAAATAATATGTGGTGTTAGCATCATCGGCTTTGATCCAGACCTGCAGATTAAGAGCCTGTGCCGTTCTGGTGAGCTTGAGTCGGTTGTACTCCTATGCTTTTCTGCTGTTGGTATGTAAGTATATGCAGTAGTAGCATTTATTTATTCTGCTTATTATGCAATCACCTCACCTCTCTTAATGGTTAGTACTAAGTTGTAAGCCTGTCATTTATATGCAGTGTTCTCAACTCCGGTACGTAACCGCCTTCCTTCCTTCCTTCAGAGAGGGAGAGAGAAAGAGAGAGAGAGGGAGCGTGTCGTCGGGAGGGCAGCGCCGCCTACTTGCATGCATAAATACACCAGCAAACCAACTAGAGAATTGGTTCGTCGTCCCCGGGCAACGGCGACCCCTCCACCCCAGCCTCCTCCCTATCCAGGTGCTCTCTCTCTCTCCCTCCCTCTCTCTCTCTCTCTCTCTCTCTCTCTCTCTCTCTCTCTGTCTCTCTTCTTCCTCTCCCTTCTCCCTCTCCCCCAACCTGACGTGCGATGCTCCTTGATGGCCAGGCCGGCGATGGATCGATTGAAGAGGCTGTGCAAGGTGCTCGGGTCCAACTACCAGGAGCGGCTGGATGAGCTGGGGATAGCGGCGGGGCACAAGGAGATGGACGAGAAAACAAGCAAGGCCCTCGAGCAAACAATCGGGGAACTCGAGAAAGCCAAGGAAGCCAGGTTCTCCGAGGTTCGTCCTGTTCCGCCGCGCGTGCATCCCCATATCATCCATCCCTCCTTCTCGTCTGCGTTCCTGCACTTGTTCCCCGCCCGTAAGCTGCCTAGCTCTAGCTGTGATTTGGGAGTCTGGCTTGGAATTTGGGACTGGATGCCACGGGTTTGGAAATTGGGGTCGGATGCCATCGGTTTCGAATTTGGGGCTGCTGGATGCCGTGAGTTTCGAATTTGGGGCCGGATGCCACGGGTTTGGAAATTGGGGTCGGATGCTGTCGGTTTCGAATTTGGGGCTGCTGGATGCCGTGAGTTTCGAATTTGGGGCCGGATGCCACGGGTTTGGAAATTGGGGTCGGATGCTGTCGGTTTCCAATTTGGGGCTGGATGCCGCGGGTTTCGAATTTGGTGCTGGATGCCACGGGTTTCGAATTTGGGGCTGGATGCCGTGGGTTTCCAATTTGGATTCGGGTGCCATGGGTTTTTCAATTTGGAGTTTGGATGCCGTGGGTTTCGAATTTGGGGCTGGATGGATGGACGCCCGCCATCCATGGTTCCGTGTTCCTTCCACCTGCGATCGTCTTCTCTTGGATGGAGATGCGAGGGATGCCATGGGGGTTATGGTGGGTTTAAGAGCAACAGAGTGTGTATTCAGCGAGCGTTCACTCAATCATCTCCACGCGCGCCCCGTTCGTTCCTGTCCGTTAGATCAGATCCATCGCATACGGGTCCGGGGATCAACACTGCCACAGCAATAGGCCTTGGCTGGCGGCGGCAGGAGGGAGTAGTGCTGTACCGGATGGGGGCAGCGGCGAAGGCGGTAGCAGATTGGGGCGGCGGCAGTGGACAGCGGCGCGGTGACCAGCACAAGAGGGCGTGAGGGGCCGCGGGCGAGCTGCTGCTCCTCACGCCCTCTTCTGCTGGTCAACGGAGTGAGGGGCAGCGGAAAAGGGCGGCGTCTGCGTGAGGGGCAGCGGCAGAGGGCTGCCTCGGGAAGAGGGTCGGCTGCTCCTTGCCGCAGGTTTTTCAGGATCTATCCGCCAGCATCTTCGTGGAATGGAAGGGGATGAGGTTACTTACTATCTCATGGCTTTCTGAACCAAACTACTTTGCGGACGATAGATCCTGGTCCAACTTTGGACGATGGAGAATCTAACGGCGCTACCCAGTTTTGCTCTATGCATTGACGGCTTGATGTGCTGCGTCGTGCGTAAATCGTCCAGAAATTATCGTGTGTTTGTGTGTGTGTGTGTGTGTGTGTGTGTGTGTGTGTGTGTGTGTGTGTGTGTAGCAGCGTTCCCTTGTTGTGGCACAGCTTGCATACTAATTGAGGCTTGAGTTGCAAATTTGTGATATAACAGAGGAGAAATGGTGAGGGAGTAAGCGATAATTGCTACGGTCAAGAAGACCAATTGAGTATCAACTAAACAAGCATAAAAGTCTGTTTACACTCATGGTTTTATTAATTTTATGAATGGCAGCTTCAAGCCTTGGGGTTGAAGCTTCGAGACCTGTGGAAGTTCCACAATACTGGTCCAGAAAATATCTTGGAGTTTGCCGAAGCCTTTGCTTGCATAGATGCTGAATCCGCAAATGAATTGACCAATGAGAAGTCACTTTCCATGGAACTTATCAATAAAGTAAGATCTTGGTAGCTTTTTTATGTTCATTCATGCCCAGTTTTATTTTTGGTCATATAAACTTGCGTTGTACACCTTGTTCTAAGCTGTTTGAATGTGTTTCATAGGCGCTGTGCCTAGTTTTATTTTTTGTCATATAAACCTGCATTGTGCACCTTTTTCTAAGGTGTATGAATGTGTTTCATAGGTGCTGTGCTCAGTTTTATTTTTTGTCATATAAACCTGCATTGTACACCTTCTAAGGTGTATGAATGTGTTTCATAGGCGCTGTGCCCAGTTTTATTTTTGGTCGTATAAACTTGCATTGTACACCTTCTTCTAAGGTGTATGAATGTGTTTCATAGGCGATGTGCTGTTGCAAGGCCTGATCTGTAGCAAACACTGTTTATTTCTTGCTTTGTTATTTTTCTGCAATAACTGAATCTTGTGGACCCATGGTTTCATTTATATGGGTCCACCTGATGATCTGAAAAAAACTTGCGTTGTATACAGGCAACTGAAGAGATTAACATCTTGGAGGCTTCTATGGTTGCCAAACAGAAGAACATATACTTGGGTAAAAAACAGAAATTGCTGAAATTGCTTGAAGAAACCCACATGGTGCCTGCTGACATGAAATTTGATCCCAAGAAAAAAGGTACTCGAACATGTTGATGCAATTACTTCTATGGCATATAGATTATGCTCATCATTAATGCCTGTTTCGCAATCCGGGTTCCCTTTTTCGCTAAAACAAACCATGATCAGCAAATCTGTTTGGTGCTGCCGCTCTGGCTTCCCTATTGCATTGAGCAGGCCGGCCTCAGGCCCAATCCTAAAGCCCAGTTGGCTGAGCTAGGGTTGGAAGATTAGGTTGGGCTGAGCCTAGCTAGGCGTGACGAGATTTGTCCTGGCTGTGAATTGCCTCATTTTTCTTTGTTTTTTTCAAACAGAGGTTTCTGCCTGTTTGCGATGAATGCTGAAATCAACACTGGTCTGCATAGATAATGAATGAGCTGATTTCGTTAGTCAAATCAGACTACTCTATCAGAAGGCTAAAATAAAATGGTTTGTCAATCACCTTGTCTTTAGGATTATAGTTTGATGGGATATCTGGCTCTGTTCTGTTCTTGGTTTGCTGCAAGTTAACTGCTGGTCTAGTTCACCAAGCCTGCATTGGGCTAGTAACTTATTACGCTGTTAACTTGCATACTAGTTTTTTTCGCTAACCTGGTCCTTAGCTCATTGCTATCCATTAAAAAAAATGATCAGGTTATTCTTCAAGTGCCTAATTCTGTATTTTGGCGAGATTCTATTGAGTATTGTTATCTTATATCCAGAAAATTTTAAAGTTAAGATATAAACTTGTTAGAACTGTTAATCGTTTCAAATTTCGCACATATTCAGAGTGTTTAACAGGCAGATCATTGCACATAATGTTGCAGCCGGAAGTTTGCTAGGGAGGTTGTAGTATGGGGCAATTGTTGGACGCAAGGGTTGTCGCCATGTAGGTGCTGTGATACAGTAGAGGGGTAGTGGGGAAAGGATGGGAGAATTAGGGAGGTACTAAAAGAGAAGCAGGGGTAGGGAATACATTATTTCATTACTTGCCCTCCTTATGAGGATACATCCTTATATAGACCCTTTAGGTCAGTTACTGTTCACTGAAAAGTAATTCCACACACCCTGGATACTTCTGGACTAAGATGGGTCCATGTAAGAGACAACTGGACTCTAAGATGACACAACATTACTCCCCTTCTCAGAGAAGCAGCTTGTCCTCAAGCTGCATATTTGCTAGAGCTGACTATTCCTACATGTCAGCTGGTCCCCTGTTCTTTCTTGTATAAGCCGGACTAGATGGTAACTGGAACGAAGGTCGAGCTTGGTGTATTTTCTTCTTCATTTGTTTATAGGGTAGTTTCTTCATCTGTTCATAGATATTTTGTGCCTGATCCACTCTGTTTTTATTTTCTGTAGAATCTGATTTCCCCAAGGCAATATCAGATTTGAAGATTTTGATTAAAGAAGTTAAAGTACAAATTCTTGAAAGAAAAGATATTGTCATGCGAATTGAACTACTCCAGCATCCAGTGAATAATTCACTCTCTGTGAAAACATCTGAAAGTAAGAAATATGTTCTAGTTTATTCAAATTGAAAATAAACCAACGAATGATATGTAATTTTTCTCATATTTTATTTGCTAAACAGGGCTACTTCGCTCTTTGAAGAATTTGGTCCTCCTTGAAGACACATTTCCATTTGATGGCAAGGATGTGAAGGTTGTTGTAAATGCAATTGAAGATGAAATGACACCAGCTTCAACAAGACCTGCGCTTCCAGTGAAGAAGAGGATGAGTGCTCGGCTGACTGAGTTGAGGGATAAGAAGGAATCCAATGCTGACCTGCCTCCCCCTCCCTATCCTTCACGAGTTCGCGATGGGAACAGGGAACGCAGGAAGGGGGTATGGGGCAAGGAATCCAAGAGGTGAGCATTTGAAATATAGATTGTCTTTTCAGCATAGCACCCTCTGAAAAAGAAAAGCTTGGCATGCTCATATTTCTTTAGTAAAATATTCCTCTTGTTCCTTTTTGTGGCTGATGCATCTTGCACGAATGAATTTATGGCCATCCAAAACTAGTATGTGTTTCCAACAGCCTAAAGAGAGTCCATCCAAGACTAAAATGAAAAACGTCCCATACCGATGTATAATTTCTAGCTCTTCTCCTAGAGTCAGATCTGGAATATTTAGATGAAGATGCTTAGGTACAAAGGGCTGCATGAACTGTGGTAACTTGATCAGAATGATGAAAAACAATAGATATCCCAACACTGGAACTAGGATAGTTTCATCATGTCTAATTTTCCATGGGCATTCAGTATGCACTGATGGGATTGTTGAGTAGTTGTGCGTACATGGCCACATGGGCAGAATACAGAGGAAAGCCTGGAAACTGTTAAGGTAGATGCAACAAAAAGACATGCTACGTTATTCGAAGTACGGGGATGGGTTTCTTATGCTGTCTGTTTTGAGGTGTTGAAACTAAGCCTAGCAGTTGATGATATTTTTCCTAAGTGAAGTTGTCATTCACATTTGATGGGCCTCTCAAAGCAGGGCAATCCTTGTCTGAGCTGTATGATTGAGGTTTCTATACATCACTGCACGATTGCAGTTGGCTTCCCGATAGGCATCTGACCTTTAAGTTGCATATATGTTGTCAGGTGAAAAGGCTTCATGGGCGCCCGGTGCAAGGCCCTTGTCAACAAGTCAGTACCGTCCCTACCGAGTACCGACCCCTCCCTCCCAGGATTACTCGTCTGCCCACGAAGATTGAGCACTTGTAAAGTTGTGTGCTTCAACACGAACTGTCTTCTCCTCTGAAGGCAAGACGCCCGTGACCGACAGCAAAACAATGTGGCGAATAGTTTTTGTTGTGCGGATGTACTTTGGTTCGTTGCTTCTGAGGATAGATAGATGCCATAGAAGATCGCAGCAGACCATTCCATGCGTACCGTCGCTTTACCTGGGAAAACAGTGGCCTCGACACAACCTTGTAGCCATGTGATCGTGTCAACTTCCCAACTGCTGGCTGTTACAAATGTAGATGGATCTAGGATGCCTGTTTTTGCTGTTAGTCCTCGCTAATGAGTTGTTGGAACGTGTGCATATTAGAACTGTGTTGCGAGTATCCGTGGCCAGATGATTTGTTTGGCGTGGGAGTAGAGTATCGCCCGGTTGCATTTGGCCCTGCCACCATGTTCAAAGGATGAGCAATTGAGCATGCATGCTTTCATCAAGGACGTCACGCATTGTTCACTCCAGATCTACAACCTCCAATCTGTACTGTACCCATTGCTCACTCTTGCATAATAGAATTTTTTTTTCATCAATGACGTCACGCATTGTTCACTTCAGATCTACAATCTCCAATCTGTACTGTACCCATTGCTCACTCTTGCATAATAGATTTTTTTTCATCAAGGATGCCACGCATTGTTCATTCCAGATCTACAACCTCCAATCTGTACTGTACCCATTGCCCACTCTTGCATAATAGATTTTTTTCCCGAGTGATCTGACGCTGTCGTGTCGAGCAGGAAGGATGAACGGCGCCAAATACCACTATTTTTTGTTTGTTTACTAATAAATTACCTAAGAGCGTTTCTAACCGATCCCTTAAAAGGTCATAAGAAAGCAAAAAAATCGGTTATACTCCCTTATGGCCCACCTAGCCGATCCCATAACGGCATATAGTGGAGTAAAAAACTTACTCCAACTCTCAGTATCCCCAAATATAACTAAATATACTCAATCCTGTCGCAACCGATTAAACTGGTGCCTCTCCTCCCACCCTGTCGCTGTAGCCGCCATGCCCCACCGATGACCGTCCGTCCTACTGGAATGGATAGCCCAGACCCTTCCATCACCCTGTCGGCCACCGCTGCCCGCACAAACCACGGGGATCGGTTAAAAGAGTGTACTAATAAATGACCTAAGGGCATTTTTAACCGATCCCCTAAAAGACCACAAGGAAGTAAAAATTCGGTTATACTCCCTTACGCGCACCTAGCCGAGATCCCCTAACCGGCATAGCAGAGTGAAAAAATTACTACAACTCTTAATATCCCCCAAATATCCCTAAATATACTCACTCCCGCCGCGGCCGATTAAACTGGTGCCTCTCCTCTCACCCTCATGCCGCCCTGTTTCCCATCGAAGTAGCCGCCACACCCCACTGCCGCCACCGATGACCGTCCGTCCTGCCTGAATTGATAGCCCGAACCCTTCCCTCACCCTGCTGGCCACCGCCGCCGGAAATCTTGCTAGGGCTACCTTGGTGGAATGCCGGAGGGCTGGCCGGCTGGGTTGTAGGGCGCCGTCCGGTGGTGCGAAGATGGGGATCGAGGGCGTCGCCTACTTTGGCAGGATACATACGAAAAAGTAATACAGATATGGAGATGGACCGATGGGCTTCTTTTATTAGTTTTTACACCGATTCATCGATTGTGGAAGACCGAACATGCCCGCTTCAATTAATTACTGGAGTTTAATCACATGATTCGTGGAGAAAAGGCTGAGGTGGCATGCTGCTGATGTAGCAAGGCTGCAAACTAAATGATGAGATGGTATAATTATTATGTGGACAATGCACATGTTGAGAGAATTGATAGTAGTGGAGATCAACTTGTTAAGAATGTAAGATTTATTAGCTAGCGGGTCACAGCCTAATTTACAAGCGGGAATTCTCACCTTTTTGCGGCACCGAACATATCCATACTCCCTCCGTCCTTTAAAAAGTGTAATTCTAACTTTGTTAGAAAGTAAAACAATTTTATGTTTGACCGTATTTATACAATAATATGCCAATATTTATGCCATCAAATTAGGATTTTTTGTCCAAAAGGACCCCCTGCCGAGATGAATTGCCAAAAAAAACTACCTCTGGATCAATTTGACAAAAAGGACCCCCTCAGCGGTGGCGGCAGGCGCGGCAGGCGACACGTGGCACCTGCCGCCATGCCAGGAGGCGGCGGGTCCTGCCGCCACCGCAGGAGGCGGCCACCCCAGTCGAACGGCTTTCCTACAGTGCATCGCGCCGTGACGTAACGGGCGAGGCCAGGTGGGCCACGCCGCCACTGGGTGAGGCGGCCTCTCGTGCCCATGCCGCGCCCAGGCCGACAGGCCAGCTGCACGCGCGACGAGACAGCGGGCCCTGCCGCCACCGGGTGAGGCGGCCGCGCTGCATGCGGCCCGGCAGCCGGTCCTGTTGCAGACTGGTGGATTATTCCTGGCGCTGATTCCGACGTAAACTTCCCTCATTCCCACGCGCGCAATGACGACGAATTTCACGGGCTCGCTGTTGCAAACTGGGCTGATTCCCACGCGCGGAGGACGACGAATTTCACGGGCGGGAACTGTTGTGCCGACACTACAGGGATGCTCCTCCTTTATATAGTATGCGTATGCTCTGTGCGCAAGCACACTCTGCTCTCCTCTTCTACTCTCTGCGTGTAAGAACAGAGAGAAAGCAAAACTCATTACGCATTTTCATTCGTGATTTAGGGTGATTTAGAGTTGGATTTTGAATATGCTGAAGTTGAAGAAAAGATAGACGAAGGTAAGATCTATCCATTTTTGTTGGTTTGGTTCACATGCATGCAGTTTGTACTATTTTTGTTTAGTTCATAACTATGTGTTCTCTGTTGTGTTAGGTATTATTTCATCAATTTTTAGAGTCATTTAGTGCTTCAGGAGTAGGATTTGTGTAGCGAAGTGAACTACGAAGTTGAAGATCAAGGTATGAGCTTTGCAATACATTTATTTATTTGTGCATGCATGGTGGTAATTAGTTCGTCCTTTAGCTCGTTATTAGCTATGCGATGGTAGTGCTTAGAGGTTTGAAATAATTTCAGACGAGAGATGTAGAATTTAAACTATTTTTTAAAATAGTAGGTTGAAGATGTTGCATCAATGTTAGGTGCGTCCATTAGTATTGACATGCGGGAAATCTTAATACGGTAATTAAGAAAAAATTGTACTGTAATTGTTTATTGCATGCGGTATGTTATTTCATGTGGTATGTTATTTTATGTCGTATGTTTATTAATAAGTCTATAGTTAGGAAATCGTAGGTCTACTTTGTTATGTCGCAATAATCTAAATTTTATATGTTAAGATTAGGTTATAATGTACTTAATGATGTATGTAATTAGGTAAAATAATTCATCTTAGTAGCAAACAAGGAGGAGAAGACGTGATTGAAGAAATTGTGTTTCCATTTTCGCTATCCCATTTTGAGATGATGAACACATACATGGAAGTGCTATTTTCATACTTTTGTTAGCAGGAAGAAAAATCTATGTGTAATATTGATGTTAATGTGATAATAGATTGACTTCGTTCATATAGTACTAGTGACGGATATTTATTGGAACTATTTTGATGCTTAATTGCATTCGCAAGCACATCCATATTGGAGCTAAGGTAAAAAATGACACTGTAATTTTGTTAATATTTTTTGTATTGATGTACTATTGTGAATAATGTGCATGCCGCTGCAAATATTATTATTTGTAGATAAATGATTGTTATCGTATGATGTGAAAAAATTATATAAAGCCAAAAAAATTAAATGTTTTACTCATATGATATTAAAATGTTATTATCGTACTATTATGTTTACTGGTTGTTTGGATAGCGAGTAATTACCATGGGTTTTGTCAAGTAAGAAAAATAGTTTTTACTAATAGTCGTATTTTCAAAAGCTCAGTTTTTGCATGTTATGAGAATCAATTTAGGATATTTTTGGGGTAGTTAGAGAAAAGCAAAGAGTTTTAATTTGTGACGCTCGTAGACGAGTTTGAGAAAAAAATAATCTCTAAATACCCGTTAACCAAACAACCCCGAAAAGTCTAAGCAAATGATTCTAAAAACAAAATGAATATTTGTAACGAAAATACGATTATTATTTTAGTCGTCTGATATGTAAATGTTGTCATCGTACTACTACTAAATGTTCAGTTACTAATTGTTTGAAATGTAAACATGTATTTTGGTTAGGTACTATGGAAAATTTATTAGTGTACTATGGGAACGTCTTACGGGACGGTCCTTTCAGGGTGGATGTGTCCTTGTGCGAGTTGACTACAGTTGTAGTTAGAGACATGGTGAACGTGGGTTACCCAGCTGTCAGAAGGTGCATCCGAGCGGTGTTTGGCCCAGGGATGCAGGGGAAAAATGACAATGGAGGCCTTCGTCGCTGACGGAGCAAAAGATGGGACAGCTGCCCGTTGGGGTTTGCGGCCTGTCACAGGTGATCAGTCGTGGGGTCGTACATGAGGTTTGCAAGCAATCCCAATAACCCAGTGTTTGGTCAGCCGATGGTGTATGTGGAGTTCATTTCAGTCACTGATGTTGCCGGATGCAGTAGCAAGGGCGGTGAGGTCGAGTTGGCCATCACATTAGCCCCTAGCATCGGCCCATCGGAACCGACGGGCGACCAGCCTGTGTATGACACAAGATATTGGTCTGCGGCCGTTGACATGAGTGAACACGTGGAGGGATTGCCGGAGGCGCTCGATGATGACGATCACTCTTCCGCGTCTTCCGAGTCAAGCGAAGAAGAAGATGTTCCTCCCCACAGGGCGGTCGCGGCGTCACTGCAACCTGGGTTTTTACAGGATATGAGCATCACAAATGAATTTCACTGTTTCTGGCCTAGAAGCGGGGAGTCTGGAGGCTGGGCAGGTTTTCCCAGACAAGAAGTCTGCTTACCAAGCAATTAATAGGTATGCAATCACCCTCCACCGCCAGCAAAAAGTGAAGCAGTCTGATAAAAAAGAGTTGAAGGTCATATGCATCCACACCGCGAAAGGTTGCCGCGGAAGAGTTCTCGCTAGACTGAAGCCTGGGGTATGTCAGTCATGGCATATCACAAAAATAGTGCAGCATAGCTGTGAGCAAACTGGGACTCTTTCAAATCACTGCAATGTGACGGCAAGATATGTGGCACAGGTGATGGAAACAATTGTGCAGGGAAGTCTCAACATTAGTGTTAGGGCTTTGAAAAAGGATGCAGAAGATCAGATTGGCTTCCCTGTCAGCTACAACAAGGCTAGGCGTGTGAAGGAAAATATATTCAAGAACTTGTATGGAACCTATGAGGAGGCCTATTCTTATGCCCCCAGAATGCTTCATCAGATAGCAAGTGCTAATAGGGGGACTCAAGTTTGGCGGAGAGAACGTCAGAACCCAAAGAACCTGGGTGAGCTAATCCTGGACCGCTTATTCTGGGCATTCGCCCAGACTATACAAGCCTTCAGGCACTATCGCCCGGTATTATCAGTTGATGGTACCTTTCTCACTGGAAAGTACAAGGGCACACTATTGGTGGCGATTGCAGCAGATGCAAATAATCAGCTTCTTCCTATTGCATATGCACTGGTCGAGAGCGAGAACAAAGATAGCTGGTTGTGGTTCCTGAGCTGCGTGAAGATGGGTGTCGTGAAAGAGCGTTTAGGTGTTTGCATCATCTCTGATCGCAACACAAGATTATTAAGTGCTCTCGACATAATTAAGCAGTCCTCAGAAGAGTGGAAGTGGCCTGATCTAGAGGGAAAATGGTGCATGCGGCATTTGGCAGCAAACTTTTACTCCAAATTCAAGAATAAGGATTGGTTCAAGTTATTCAAGAGGATGTGCATGCAGAAAACTCAAGCCAAAATGAATGCCATCTGGGCAGGTATCAATGGTGAGATCGAGCGCGCGGCCTTGCCGCAGAGAGAAGACCGGAGGGGTCGAATGACGGCCATAAATTTGAGCCAGTGGATCGACAAGAATTGCCCTGATTTGTCCAAGTGGGCGCAGGCTCACGACACCGGGGCTCGGTATGGAATAATGACCAGCAACATGTCAGAGGTGTACAATGGTGTTCTTAAAGGGGTGAGAGCCTTGCCTATCACAACCCTAATTGAAGAAACTTGGAACCGGACACTGTCATACTTTGCAGACAGGGTTACCGCGGCTAAAGCACAAGTTGAATTGAACAAGCCATGGTCCAAGAAGATGCAAAGACATCAGGACAAGAAAGCAAAGAAGTCCCAAAGCCATGGATGCAGGAAAGTGGACGCACTTAGGAATAAGTGGGAAGTCAATGTGCGAGCCAAGTACGTTAAGGGTCACCACAGAGGATCCAAAAAGCAAGCTGTCACCCTCGGCCCAACGTCATGTGAGTGCACGTGTAACAAGCCCAAGCTTGAGGGCTACCCTTGTAGTCATGTGCTCCGGGCGGTTGCAGATCAAAAAATCAGTGTTGAGCCATACATATCACCGTACTTCAACATGTACAATCTGTACAACACTTGGAACGGTGAGTTCTGGGTCTGGGGCATTGATATGAACTACAAAATGTTGTGGCCAGATGGGTTGAAATGGGTTCTGAACGCCGACTTGATGAGAACCGCCAAGGGACGACGTCATTCTAGGCGTCATCGCAATGACATGGACCATAGCCAGATGGGAGAACCAAGGCGATGCCGCGTTTGTAGGTGTCCTGAACATTCACGTAGGGAATGCCCGTATTGAGCAAACAACACCGCATGATGTTGATTTATCTGTACTCAGTATGTCTACTTATATTTGTACTATACTTTTATACATTGAATCTCTTTGTATTTTCTTTGTATGTTTGTGTGCAGGTTATGACTGAAGTGCCGTGGCTTTTGGAGGGGCCCCATGACGCCGGCCACCGTTGCCATCTATTTTTGAACCCAAATAAAGAACATGATTATCGGAGTTTCAGACTTCGAACCATAAAGAAAACCTGGCCAATACACAATTATTTCATTCCACACATTGATGCTTATGGACTACATGCTTTTGCTAGGCTCATATCAAGCGAAGACCAATCCCAGTTATGTTCGGACCCATCCCTTTTGACATCCCTCGTTAACCGGTGGAGACCTGAAACCCACACCTTTCACTTTCGTTTTGGGGAGCTTGCACCTACACTGAAAGATGTTTCTATGATCCTTGCTCTGCCAATTAGAGGTGAGCCGTTAGTCTCTCCACGAGTGTCTAAAACTTGGGCACAAAATATATCAGACCGTCTTGGGATGACAATGCCAGAATCACAACGTACTGGTGGCCCTCGTGGCATCCCACTCCCCTGGCTTCATGATAACTTTCTTAATATTTCTAGCTTCGCTGATTCTGAGACAAGAAAAAGACATCTGTTTGCGTATTTGTTGTGGCTCCTCGGGGTTATGTTTCCAAATTCACATGGGGACGTACTTCTCCCTGGTCTCATCTATGTTGTGGAGAATATGGTAGATGAACCTTTACTCGAGCATCCAAAATATAGCTTCGGTTATGCCATTCTATCTCATACATATAGAGGCTTGTGTGATGCCACACAAAAAACTTCCTTCGCAAAAAAAGCTCCGTTACTTTGTGTCCCATACGAGTTTCTACAGTTGTGGTCCTGGGAATACCTCCCTGTAGGACGACCTCGTATAATAAATCCCATACACCCATACAACTATAGCGAGGGCAGCTGTGTAACTATGGCCAGCGGGTGGACAAGGGCACGGAAACATTAGTCTCCAAGTATTACGAAAAATTGTTACCCTATATACCACCTGGAGTTTGAGGCACTTGACGAGTCTGTAGTCACATGGAACCCATGGACTCAGGAGCATGTACAGATGGTCTTTAATATATGACCATCACACCAGACATGTTGACCGATAGTGCATTCTGGCTGACTCGCTGCTACTTATTGTTCCTGTAGTGTGTTGAGACTTACAACCCAAAGCGTGTCATGAGACAGTTCGGTCTGTATCAGGAGATTCCACCACCTTTTCCAAGATGTACTGACGAGGAAACCCATAAGTAAGATGTGACCTCCCTAAATAGTTAGCGTCCTTTTTAATTTACTAAACTCACACTTTGTTACATAATTTGCAGGCTAACCAATATGGGCCATGGTTGGAGTCTTTACGATTGGAGGGAGCGCAACATTCAATGGGTACAGAAGTGGGAAAATGACGCGCTAGCAGATATAGTGTATCAACTTAGGTACATTTTATTTACATTATTTATTACGATGACCATACGATGCGTGAAGAATGTCCAGACAGTACAGGCGAGGGATCTGATCAGGTAGTCATGTTTACATTTTAATGCATTTACACTGATATTACATATTATCCTTTAACAGTATTTGTTTACAATGTTTCTATGTGCAGGACATACCTAATGTAAATTGGAACGATGAGTACACCCAACCTGGCGACAATGTTTACGCAGTAGATACGGATTTCTTCAGAGAGGACGTTATTGGCTCATATTTTATCCCCGAGGAGTCACAACAACCATACGCCTACAATTACGCATTAGGTTCGCAACAAGGATTACAGACTCCACCACCTATGCAAGAGTCGCAGACACAGGAAGACCAACTGAAGTACGGTCGCGGTCTTTGTGTACCTCGACCACCTAATCGCTTGGAGCTTTCCGGCCCGAAGGGAAGGCCAGGTGGCCGTCGTCGACTATAATGATTCATCTATGCGCGACCCATTGTATCTACATATGTCTGTATCAGACTTTTCGATTTGAACATCTATGTATGCTGAAATAAAAATGCACCAGTCAGGAACAAATTTTCCCACCTATATCTCCCGCCATACTATCCTGCTTCACTCTTCGGCTTATGATTTCGCGCAACCCTTTCCCCTCAATATTTTCCCGCCAACGCTTTCCCTCCATATGTTCCCGCCACCTGTTTCCGCCAACGCTTTCCCTCCATATGTTCCCGCCACTCGTTTCCCGCCATATGTTCCCGCCAACCCTTTCCCGCCATACTGCACTCGTTCTTTCCCGCCATTTTCTCCTCTCTACCTATAAAACCCCCTTCAGACGGAGGTGGATAAGCATTCGAGTGTAGTGTAGTCGAGATGTCCCATTATCCTTTCGATCGTAGTTTTCACCCTGGGATGAGCAGGACTCTTCTGAGGCTAGCTACCGATTTCAGGATGGACAATAGGATAGTTCCATGGGACGAACTCACCACTAGTGACACCATAATGAATGAGTTGGCTCACCAATTACGTAGGTCTGGGTGGCCTGAAAGGACCTATGAGGAGGTACGTAAAGAACTTCTTAGGTTGCATGCAAGGTGGAAGAATGTAGTGGAGCCGAAGAGTGAAACTTTCAGAAGGACTACAGAAAAATCATACATTTTTATGGACTGAGGAGAGCGAGGATGAAGATGATATCTTCATGCCGCCGCTTACGGGTGCTGCTTGTCAAAGGGCAAGAGTTCTGCATCGTCTAAGGGCAAGAGTACTGCATCCTCGAAGAGCAAGAGTTCTGCATCGTCCAAAGGTAAGAGTTCTGCATCCTCGAAGGGCAAGAGTTCTGCATCGATGGAGGATGACGATGATGCCTTCATGTAGTTTTTAAGCTGTATTCCAGTTCTACCGTTTAATTCGGATGTACTTGCATTATTAGTTTGTACTCTTTTATTGTAGGGCATTATGTTCTATCTTAATTTTATTTTGTAGTTGTTGCACGATGTTCGATATTAGTGGAGGAAAAGAAAATGCCACTACTTTATTCTAAAACTATATTTTTTTCCATTACGACACGACACAACTGAAAATAAGATACATCGTAGGAATAAAGCTACATTTAACTCCTGAAATAAAGCTACATTAAAGTGCAGAAATAAAGATACAAATGATTGCGAAATTTAAAATACTACCATAGGAATCTACTGAGTCCAGCGTGGATATTTTCCTTTTCCATCGCCAGCTTCTTCTGCTGCCTTGGCCTCACGAGCCATTTCTTTCTTTCTCTGCCTCTCCGCCTCACGAGCCTCCTTTCGCTGTCGTTCCTGCTCCTCCATGCGACGAGCCTCTTCCCTGTTTTTCTTTCCTAAATCCTGAAAAAACGGTGTTGCTCCGCATAGTATTCTTTTAACTCTCTCTCTTGCTCTGCTTTCTCCTCAGCTTCCGCCTTCTCGCGTCGCTTTTCCACAAAGAAACTATTCCATGCACGGCGACTTCTTTCACGAATCTCAGTCACTGCCCAAGCCGGCATCTCCGTGTCAATCCAACGATAGTACATGCACAGAGGCGGAGGAGACTACAACAAGAAACAAGAATGTTATTAAAGAATAAATCAAAATACCAACAATATCTATTCGTGATGGTTTAAGCATATCGGAGACTTGTCGTACTCTGAAATAGCTACGCAGGATCTTCCTCATAATTGGTGCACATGAAAAACTTCATGCCCAACCAATCTGAAAAATCCGTCACCTCCTTCACCTTGTAAAGATCGTCACACCAACACCGCAGGACTGCCACCCCCGGAGGCAAACTTGCATTCTTCATTTTCCCCGGCCTAATGCTTTGATCCGAACAAGGCAAACTCATACCGACTGAAAAAATGTGTTACACACTTTGCGCACTGGCGATTTCAAGGATGGTTGGACGAGAGCCTCGGTGTCTCCTTTTATTGGCTCAGACGATAAATGATGGCAAGAAAATAAGCGAGAACAGAGGAAATTAGGCGGGAAATTTTAGGATCCCTGTAGTGTCGCCACAAAAGGGAACCTCGGATTCCCGCAACGAGTGAGTGTATTTCTGCAGTGCCGTCGCGTCCTCTCAAGCAATAGCCAGCACGCGCGTGGGAATTACCTAAGTCTGCAACAGGGAACCTGTCGCCACGCATGACTCAAGCAAAACAAGCAAAAGCAGGCTATCATCATCAATTTTCGAATCATCGGAATGAGCGAAGTTTGTATCGGAATCAGCGCCGTCAGTCACGGAATCAGTGTCGTTTTCCTGCGCATGCAGAAGAAAAGATGCCGCCAGCAACAGTGGCGGCCTGGCCCGCGCCTCGGCCCGCGCGCAGCAGAGGCTGTCGGCCAGCCAGCGCGCCAGGAGGATGCCGCCTCCGACTGTGGCGGCGAGGCCCACTGGCGGGGCCCGGGCACAGCAGAGGCTGTCGGCCCGCCAGCGACCGCGCCAGGGGAGGCCGCCTGGTCTAGTGGCGGCGTGGCCCACAACGCCTGGCCCGTTCCGTCGCGGCGCGATGCACTGTACAGAAGCCGTTCTGGCTGGGTTTCCGCCTCCGGCGGTGGCGGCAGGGCCCGCCGCCTCCTGGCGTGACGGCAGGTGTCACGTGTCGCCTGCCACGCCTGTCGCCACCGCTGAGGGGGTCTTTTTTGTCAAATTGATACAGAGGTAGTCTTTTTTGTCAATTCGTCTCGGCAGGGGGTCCTTTTGGACAAAAATTCTCAAATTAGTAGCATTAGATTCATGATAAAACATATTTTAATCGTATACCTATTTGGTTATACAAACATTGATATATTTTTGCACAAACTTGATCAAATTTTGAGATAATTTGACATTTCAATACAGTTGGAAGTACACTTTTTTAAGAACGAAGGGAGTACAAGATTTTAGGCTTCGAGCCTGAGCCGTCCCGCCAAGTGCTTGTAGCTCCCACATCCACAATACACATCTGTTCTACAAGAGCCGAACATTATGCGCTTCTCATTGAGAAACTTTTACAATTAATTAGGTGCCGTGTTGCAAAATCCATCCCTATCCGGCCTGGGAGCTTGATTACGTCAATAGAAAGAAAATGCTTTCAAAAATACTATACCACAAACAAAGTGACAAGACTAACAATATTATATATCAAGAGTAAAAAAAGGGCATGCTAAAGTTGGGAAAATAGTATTATATATGAAGAGTCGGAAAAATCACGTACGAGTAAAAAACATTCACGCAAAGTTTAAAATGAAAAAAGCCTCCACGGGCACTGCTTTTTTGTGTGCTCTGGCTCTATATATTTTGTGGGCCCTGGTCTCTTTTTTTCCTCACTTTTACCTCTCTCTTTTCCCCTCTTATTAGTGCCGGCCGGCTGTGTCCCCGTGGAGGCAATGCCAAGGCAGGCCAGTAGATAAGCAGGGCGCACCGTACCGTGCCACAACGGGCGATGTGGGACAAGGGACCTCCTGTACGCCGCTTAATGCGGCAAACAGTCGATGAATCGCAAAGAGCATCGCTGACCTAGGTCGGCCCTAGCGCCCTGAGAAAAATCAACAAAAATAATGACTCCTCACATGGGAATCGAACATACGACCACCGGTCAACACGACGGCGCAGCTATCCACCACAACGAGCTATCTCTAGTGCTAGTGAAGCGAACACAACGAAGCTCGCAAAAATTCCCAAAAATGTCTATCTATGGGATTCAAACACACGAGTGAACCAACATCAGTAGCCACTGTGTTCATAGACTTCTTTGTTTGAAATGCCAGCTCATATTATATGAACATAACGCGGTAAACGAAAATACACTTTTTTGGAAATTTCAAACGTGGTTTTCTTTTTCACAAAAGTAGATACATTTATGAAAACGAACATTTTCAAAAATTTGCACACAAACTTTTAAAGATTCGAAACTTTTTTGGGAATCTCAAAAAAAAAAAAATTCTAAAAAAATGAAAAATGGAAAACAAGAACATTTTTTCAAAACTACGAACAACTTTTTCAAATTTTTTTCAAAAAACAGAAACAAACATTGAAAAATTCTAACATTTCCCAAAAATATAAATATTTTTTGCAGAACACGAATATATTATGTTCTCCAAAAATATTTTTCCATTTTGCGGAAAATTATGAAAACGGGATTTTTTTTGGAGTTTGTGAACAAATTTTGAAAACAGGAACATTTTTTAAAAAAATGAACAATTTTTGCAAGACGTGAACAATTTTCCAAAAAATTAGTTAATTTCCTGAACATTTTTAAAATTTACGAACAAATTTTCGAAACATGATTTTTTTAAAAATTTCTCAACAGTTTGGAAAACAGGAACATTTCTGAAATCCGTGAATTTGTTTTTAAATTATTGAACCAAATTAGAAAATGCAAAAAAATCTGGAATTTTAATATTTTTTGAATTTTCGAACATTTTTTTGGAAAAAAGTGAACGAATTTTGTACTACTAATCTTTTTCTGAATTTCTGAAGAAAATATGAAAACAGGGGAACAATCTGGAAAAATGAACAAATTTGAAGAAATACGAAATTTTTTTGAATCCAGAAAATTTGTTGAAAAAAGAAATAAATGGAAAAAGGAAAACTGAAAGAAAGGAAAACCAAAAAAGAAACAGATAAATTTAAAAAGGACAGAAAAAGAAAAAAACAGGTAAAAGAAAAATGAAAATTAGGAAGGAAGAAGAAAAACCGGTTCAGGAACTTCTAGAAGGTTCCCAAAACAAGAAAAACCGTCTGGAAATTCTCTGGAAGCTTCCTAAAACCAGAACCTCAAAAACGTACGTACGCTTCTAGTTGGGCCAGCCCAAATCGCTCGCTAGCTCGCCTCCCCTGTGCGATTCCTCGACCGTTTGACGCAAAATGCGTTAAATAGGTTTTTCCGTGGGACAATTTAGGAGGGAGCGGCGCTCTCGCCCGCATGGGCCGTCTCGGTACATGAACGCGACGCATAACCGGCCCACCCATGTTTTCAGCGAAATAAAGAAACATTCTTTAGGGGATATAATTAGGGAGCAACTAATTAACGAGCGCTCCTTCGGGAGCCTCGTAACGATCAGCGCCACTTGGCGCGCTCACAGCCATTCGCCATGTGTCGCGCTCTGGACGCTCCCTCCGGATTTTATTTTTTTATTTTTATGCACGCGTTTTCGGCTTTTTAAAAGGTTTTTTTTAGTTTTTTTTGACGTTTTGGTTTTTTTACCGGTCTTCCCTAGCTTTTCGACCAAAAAAAATTTGAAAAAACAATTTTTTTTTCCGCAAAAAAATGCATTTTTTTCCGCGAGAGTCACGATTTTGTTTTCGCGAGAGGCACGGCCGTGCCTCTTGAAAACGAAAAAAAACGTGTTTTCTATTTTTTTTCCTTTCGCGAGAGGCACGGTTGTGCTTTCGCGAGAGGCACGGGCGTGCCTCTTTCGAAAAGGAAAACAACGCGTTTTCTATTTTTTTTTCTTTCGCGAGAGGCATGGTTTTGCTTCCGCCAAAGGCACGGTTGTGCTTTCGCGAGAGGCACCGACGTGCCTTTTTTGGAAAGGGAAAAAACGCGTTTTCTGTTTTTTTTTTCTTTCGCGAGAGGCACGATTTTGCTTCCGCCAGAGGCACGGTTGTGCTTCCGCGAGAGGCACGGTTGTGCTTCCGCGAGAGGCACGGGCGTGCCTCTTTCGAAAAGGAAAAAAATGCGTTTTCTGTTTCTTTTTCTTTCGCGAGAGGCACGGTTTTGCTTCCGACAGAGGCACGGTTGTGCTTTCGCGAGAGGCACGGGCGTGCCTCTTTCGGAAAAGGAAAAAAAACGTGTTTTTTGTTTTTTTTCTTTCATGAGAGGCACGGTTTTGTTTCCACGAGAGGAACAGTTGTGATTTCGTCAGAGGCATGTTATTCCTGTTATGGCGTGTTCTAACTACTGGAACAGCCAAGCCCTTGCAACAGGATACCATTACAAAAAAGAAGGGACATGAGCATTCATACAAGTATTCGCCACAGCATACAGATAAACAAGCACCAAATTTAATGCATACATACTGCTGCAGAGGAACAAATAAATTCAGATATTTCATAGCTGTACTACCGTCGACAAGTTCATAAATATTTTCAATCAGTTCAAGATGTACTCTTTGAGGAGGAATAACTCACATTCTGCTTGTCTCCATGACAAATAAACACAAGCAATCTTTGGCTTTGGGTAACGGAGAACTTCTGCGTCCAAGTGTGGTGGCCACAGTAACTCTTCATTTGGGAAATATTCTTGCCACTTCAACATGTAAAAAGAAGTGAAACATGATGAACATGAAGAGATGATTAATCTGAAAAATTAGTTGCATATCTTATCAAAGGTTTGAGTTTGACCAGTTGAAGAGAAGTACTGTATAAATTCATAAAACTCCACAGGTACCTCTTTTCTCTCTGATATAATCTAGTGTTCTCCTGGAACGCAAAGCTGCAACAATAACAAAAGAACAAAATCATTTGCAAAAATTTGTCCAGACTTGCTATCGAACAAACAAGAAGACATTTACCGAAAAAGGGTTGCCCCCCATTTTATATTATAAAGCAAACATCATCACATACATCTGAGCGAACCGATACAAACACACCCACCACGGCACACAACACACACCCAAGGCAAGATACAAAGATGCCGGGCACCGACGCACCGTACTCGGACGACAACCAAGAAAACTAGAGATGAACCAAGAAGAACTACTTGGAGCCACCGAGGAGGGGTGATACGGACAATGACGGAGCAAGGACTCCAGGACGGTGCCTCCCAGAAGGGTACGACCACGTATATATAGCCGCCACCGTTCGATCCGAAGATCAAGTTTTCACCCGGAGCCACATGGAGGAGTGGGAGCATCACGACAGAGCCTTCAAGAAGGATACGATGTCCGTGGACGCCGCCGCCGCCGGCCAGTACGAGGACTCGGCAAGTGATGGACCCCGGCGTTCACACCCCTCGGACACCCCCGCTCCGCCCACCACCCGCAGCCAAGCCTCCCATGAAGCCATGGCTGCCCGCCCGCACCTGAGACGCAGGTTCCACCCTCAAACTCCATGCCTCCCGCCGCCAGGGCCTCCGCCCAACATCCAGGCACCCCCAAGACCATCAAAAGAGGCCAGCTTTATAACAGAGGGACACCCCCGACCGATGTCTCACGGTAGACGACCCGCCTTACGCATCGCTGGAGTTGCGACAACCTGCACGTGGCTGGGAAAGGGGGAGGTGAGGGAGCGGACGCATCCGGACCAGCACACCCCCGTGCCAGTGACGGGTGACCCGAGCACGTCGGCGCCGCCCATCCCTCGAGCCAACCACCCCACCGGACACACCCCTGTGCTGCCCCATCTCAACAGCCGTCACAGAACCGCGCAAAGCCACCGTCACAGGCCTGGCCACCGGCGAGGAGGGCCCCCAAGGACCGCCGCTGACCACCAAGAAAACTCATCGTGGAGCCCATCTGCACTGCCGCCATCGTCCAGCCGGTGGGACGCCTGGATCCCGACCAGCACGCCCACCAGCCACCACCGTTGCGCCTCCACCACCACTAGCCGCAGCCATGGTAGGAGCGGACGACCGCAGCCCGCGCCGCCTGGGCCTAGATCTGGCCATTCATCGCCGCCAGAGCCCACCGCGCAGCACCGCAGCTGTAGCCCCTTCACGCCGCCGTCCACAGCCCGCGTCTCCATCGTCTACTGCCGCCGCGCCGCCACTGTTTGGGAACGTAGTAATAATTCAAAAAATTTCCTACGTGTCACCAAGATCAATCTAGGAGATGCTAGCAACAAGATAGAGGGAGTGCATCTTCATACCCTTGAAGATCGCTAAGCGGAAGCGTTACAAGAACGCAGTTGATGGAGTTGTACTCGCGGTGATTCAAATCGCGGAAGATATAATCCAAGTGCCGAACGGATGGCGCCTCCGCGTTCAACAAACGTACAGCCCGGGGACGTCTCCTCCTTCTTGATCCAGCAAGGAGAGAGGAGAAGTTGAGGGAGAACTCCAGCAGCATGACGTCGTGGTGGTGGAGCTCGTGGTTCTTCGGCAGAGCTTCGCTAAGCACTACTGAGGAGGAGGAGGTGTAGGAGGGAGCAGGGCTGCGCCAGGGGAAGAGTTGTTGCAGCCCTCTCTCTCCCTCACTATATATAGGGGAAGGGGGAAGGAGGAGGCGCCCTAGGGTTTCCCTAGGGGAGGGGCGGCGGCCACAGGGGAAACCCTGGATGGGTTTGGGCGCCCCCACCCCTAGGAAACTTGGCCCGCAAGCCGGGAGAGGCGGCTACCCTAGGGGAAGCGCCCCCAGCTCTCCAGGTTACGTGAGATGGGGTGGGAGGGGTGCACAACCCCTTAGTGGGCTGGTGTGCCCCCTCCCCTTGGCCCATAAGGCCCCCAAACGCATGTCGGGGCCTCTGAAACTCCTTTCGGTCACACTAGTCGTCACCCGGTACCTCCGGACAATTCCAGACTCCAATACCCTTCGTCCAATATATCGGTCTTCACCTTCGGACCATTCTGGAGTTCCTCATCATGTCCGGGATCTCATCCTGGACTCCGAACAACCTTCGGTAACCACATACTATTCCCATTACAACTATAGCGTATCGAACCTTAAGTGTGTAGACCCTACGGGTTCGGGAACCATGCAGACATGACTGAGATACCTCTCCGGCCAATAACCAATAGCGGGATTTGGATACCCATATTGGCTCCCACATGTTCCACGATGATCTCATCGGATGAACCACGATGTCGGGGATTCAATCAATTCCGTATACAATTCCCTTCGTCCATCGGTATGTTACTTGCCCGAGATTCGATCGTCGGTATCCCCATACCTTGTTCAATCTCGTTACCAGCAAGTCTCTTTACTTGTTCCGTAACACATGATCCAGTGACTAACTCCTTAGTCACATTGAGCTCATTATGATGATGCATTACCGAGTGGGCCCAGAGATACCTCTCCGTCATACAGAGTGACAAATCCTAGTCTCGATTCATGCCAACCCAACAAATACTTTTGGAGATAGCCGTAGTGCACCTTTATTGTCACCCAGTTACGTTGTGAAGTTTGATACACCCAAAGCATTCCTACGGCATCCGGGAGTTGCACAATCTCATGGTCTAAGGAAATGATACTTGACATTAGAAAAGCTTTAGCAAACGAACTACACGATCTTGTGCTATGCTTAGGATTGGGTCTTGTCCATCATCTCATTCTCCTAATGATGTGATCCTGTTATCAATGACATCCAATGTCCATGGTCAAGAAACCACAACCATCTATTGATCAACAAACTAGTCAACTAGAGGCTTACTAGGGACATATTGTGGTCTATGTATTCACACATGTATTACGGTTTCCGGTTAATACAATTATAGCATGAACAATAGACAATTATCATGAACAAGGAAATATAATAATAAACATTTTATTATTGCCTCTAGGGCATATTTTCAACAGTCTCCCACTTGCATTAGAGTCAATAATCTAGTTACATTGTGATGAATCAAACAACCATAGTGTTCTGGTGCTAATCATGTTTTGCTCGTGGAAGATGTTTAGTCAATGGGTCTGCAATATTCAGATCTGTATGTTAAAAGCCTACCACGTTCTGGGCCAAATTACGGCCCAGATCAGGTCCGGCCCTTTAAGAGGCTTTGGGCTAAATTATGGCCCATATCAGATTCAGCCCATCAACTGGACGCTATGCTTTTGGCCCACTTGCTAAAGGCCCATTTAGTAATTTGGCCTGATATTAGTTTTGGCCTGTTAAGGGCCCGTTTAACATTTCGGCCCTATATTAATTTTGGCCTGTTAAAAGCCCGTCATATAGTTGGGCCTAACTACGGCCCGGTTTGCATCCGGCCTGCTTGCAGCCGATATCTGTTTGAGCCAAATAAGGACCGAGATAATTTTGGCCTGTTAAAAGCCCGTGATTTGGTTCGCACAATCATGGGTCGGGGTCCATTTCAGGCTGCTGCTGGCCCGTGAGCTGTTCGGCATGTTTCAGGCCCAACCTACTTCTCAGCCTCCTAAAAGCCCATTGAGTTTTCTTGCGAAAAGAGGGCCGGGGGTTAGTCGGCCTATTAAAGGCCCGCATCTACTAGTGGGCCAGTTTACTTTTGGCCTTTTAACGGACCAAGATGACGGGGCCCATGATGCGGATCATACATCGTGATTGCATGACGGCCCGATTATGTATCGTAATTTTACGGTTTGGCCGATTTACTGCGAAGACAGGATATATATATATATATATATATATATATATATATATATATATATATATATAGTAAAATAACTATAGCATCGTGAATAAGAAAAAACCTAGACTATACAATAAAGAAATTACGGCATATTACATCCACTGGGCATCAAAGTTTGCCACTATGATAATAAAGCACAAGCAGACAACAGATTACATACACTGGGCATAAAAGATCGCCACCAGTGCAAATAAACACGCCGAAAATAATATACAAAACCGACAACACTTCAATAGAGTTCAAGAAAGGTTAGCCCTACTGGAGAGCTGCAGCGCAAGCAGCTGAGCAAGATGATGAGACTACACTTGTTCAACACTTATATCTTCCCCACTCTGAAAGATAAACAAGCAGACATATGACATGTTTTGCACATAAAAGTATCGGTGCTGACAATTCATCACATTTCTTACTGACGAATAAAGTGACATAGTTTAAAATTGCATTAACACAATATGGTATTGTTTAGGTCAAGACATGGCAGGAAATGATATTGTGAAGGAGTTGGCAGCTTCATGACACCATTGGATTACAGATCAAGAACTCATAAGTATCAATGGTTAGTGTGCTGTCAATTTATCCCATTTTAGATTGGAAAATAAAGAGACGGTTTAAATAATAGTAGAATGATATGACATTGTTCATAGTTAAGACATTGCAGAATATGACATTGTGCTGTAGTGGGTAGGTTCACCACACCACTGGATTATGGATGAAGAACAGAAGCATACATGCAGTGCAAAAGAAGATCACTTGCTCTGTATAGTTTAATTTACATGGTATGAAGAAGGAACTTGGTTGTACAACTAAAAACTTAAATTGAGAAGGACAAACTTTTGTTTATGAACTACATAATAAACTTTAAACATGCAATTTGATGCAAACACCAAAAATAAACAGCTGTTGCAGTCATGCCTAACCAAATATACACAACAAAGTTTGAAGGCTTGAGAAGGACAAACTTACATTATTGGTGAAGACAGGCTCT
>NC_041381.1:624528265-624550469 GCF_002162155.2 Triticum dicoccoides
CAGTAAATATAGATGTGATAATATATGAAAAAATGGAGAATATTGAAGATAAGATGAAGAGTGATGCTACATAACCAAGTAGCTATAAATGTAAGTGCAGTGATACAGGCAAAAGGTACACCCAAGAGCAATGCACATCTAAACTTCTTCAGTACCAACCTTATGGTAAGAGTAAATATAGATCTGATGTGTAGAAAATGGAGGGCAAAGGAAAATAAGCTGCAGAGTGATGGTACATGAACAACTACCTATCATTATAAGTACACTGATAAAGGACAACATGAACTTACAAGAACAATGTAGAGCTAAAAAATTCATTGGCATTGGATATATCCTACACTAATGTAACCATTCATACAGATCAGATAATTTGGAGCAAACAATTGATAAGCAAGCTATCAGGCATACTGCTGTCACATAATGAACCAGGTATGTATGCAAGTACAGTGATACAGGACAACATGTACTAACAAGAGCAAAGCAGCGGGCAGCATATTTGCGATATCTTGTCGTTCTTTTCAAACCGGAATTCTTCTTTGTGCAGATTTCCTGCAAAAAAGATCCGTAAGGCACATGCGGAAAAGTAGAAGTTCAAATTGTCATGTGATTTCATAGACAATACCTCATCCTGGGAACGAGACCAGTGCATAACAAGGTTTTTCCATTCAATGTCTTCTAAATTTAGCACATGAGACTTCACCGGAAATTCATTTATAGACTTGCCATCAAAGTGTGATTTCCTCAGGTAACACCGATACTGCTGCAATGCTTTCTTGAAAAGCACAAGCAAGCTTTGCTCGTCATGACTATCCAGATTGACCCTCGCCTAGTTACAACAATTTAATGTAAATCATTGATGTGTTCAATCAGCAAAAAACAGGAAAATAATAACCATGAATAATAGCACTTACATGTAAGTTGGACAGAAAGATGTGAAAATGGTGTTTGTCTTCACTACAATCTTCCCATGATGGGAATATATGCACGTAGTCCCTAACAACATTGAAAGCATTGCCTTTAAATTGGGAATAAATGGAATGGGGTTCCAATCTGCAGGAATTGGCCGTCCCTATAGGTGGGATAGGTCTTCGACCGGTGGACTTGCTGTACTTTTTGCTGGAGTGGGATTTTTCTATGGTACGGCTGGTGCTATGGCAAATGAAATCGGTATACCTTTTGCTGGAGTGCAAGTCCTGTGTGGTGGGACTAGTGGTGTGGACAGTGAAGTAGGGGTACAGTCTGCTGGAGTCGGTCCTATGTTTTGTGTCACTGGTTGTACAACCAATATAAGTGGGGTGCTGTTTGATTTCGCCGACACCACCATGTTTTTCAAGGACTTTGCTGGTGCTCCTTCAGGTTCGGCAATCACCCTCTTCCTTTTTGACGTCTGATGCACAAGAACAATATTTGGGTGGAAAAACATGGTATGATCACAGATGGAATATGTATTGATAATGGATGGGCATGGCATCTCGACATATATGATGACTAAACTAAGCAGATAGCGGTGCAACAAAGTAGAAGAAATGCAAGACAACATATGCAAGATACACGCAATCAATAAAACCTTGCCAAATTAGAACAGGCACCTTGATGGGTGAACAGGACATGCCATCTGCCTTTGACTCCTCGAGGTTAGAATAGTCATTAGGATCATATTCTGAACAAGAATCAACAGGTGGGGAGCGTATGAGTTTCATTACATCCAGAATGGCACTCAATGCCGTGGTGCCAATTTTGTAAGTCATTGCAATGTTTAGCTTCAAGAGTGGACTGCTGCTAGTGCGACACAAAGCAGCTACACAGATCATAGTGTAGATATAACGGGGAAAACCGTAAGCATCAGAGTAAAATCAGCAAAGTGGAACTTGCTGGAATATATGTGCTAGTACTGTCGGTACGGCTAGAAAGGCTTCGGATACCAGTTCTCTTCAACTGAAGGTGTGGTACTGTTAATATCAGTGCAACTCTCAAAGGCAACACAGCTCCCCGCATTTCCTTGCTATTCTTATAGGATTCAAGTGGGCATGTCACTACAAATCCTATTCCTATGTTTACAAAATCCTACGAATCAAAGAGGCTCAAAGTGATCATCACAACCGACCGTATAGACCTCTACACTGCAAATGTCCCTGCTCATCTTCAGTACAAGGAACATACTGTACCACTATCATACTCCCTCCGTTCCAAAATATAAGTCTTGGTAGAGATTTCCACTATGGATCACATACAGATGTATCCAGATACATTTTAGAGTGTACATTCACTCATTTTGCTCCATATGTAGTCCATGGTGGAATCTATACAAAGACTTGTATTTAGGAACAGAGAGAGTACATATTAAAGAAGAATGGAAGAGGAACATGGTAAAGAAGAGCAAGCAAATTTTGGATAATAAAATGTTGGTTGCGTAGTGCCCACACATGATGAACCAAAGCACATTAAGAATGCAGCTCCCAGCTGTCTCTCGACCATTTCAGGCGGTTGGACGAAGATCCTATGTCTCCTAACCCTTCTTCTTCCTCGTCTCTGATTCTTCCCATATAGAACAACGAACGGGCCGCCGGCCCCCACCGCCTGTGTTCCTCCACCACCCCCACCCCCACCCCCGCCCCAACCCCCACCCGCGTCGAGTTTTCTTCGTTCGGCGAGGCCCCACAACCACCCGAGCCCCTTCGTTCGCACCGGCGAACTCCGGCGAGCTCTAAAAAATCGACTGACCCAATTTTGAAATTTAGTCTACTGTGATTTAACTAGTGTGGAATATAAAAGGGAAAAACCATAAGCATTGGGAGTATAGTGTTGAGCGTGCCATGGCGGATCTGAAGGTGCAAACTGGACAAAGGCAACTTTGAAACCAAGACAAGAAATCAAATTAAAGCAGTGGCGATCTATTTTCTTACTGCGATAAATAAGTTGAGCATATACGAAAGAGTACCGCCTCTGGTGCGGCGCCGTGTATGCATCTACTGAGAATTTGAAGGTGTTGCGGTAGCGATGGCTGTCGACAACGTGGAAGCAGATCTAGGAGGGTAGACGGTGGCGGCAGGGCGCGGTGGACGAGATGGTCATAAGAGCGACGCCAGCAAGGTGGACGATGGCGGGGATGAAGCGAGAGGACGAAATGCAAGGATCCCGGTCCAAAGCCATGTATGAGAGAGGTTAAGCTCTTGTAATTGACGACGACATCGGCGTATTAGCTCCGGCATGGTGGAGGAGGATGGCGGTGGATGGGGTGGCGGACAGCAACGGAGGGACGAGGGTGGGGTGGAGAGGGTGTTTTGGCGACCACGGAGTACGAATGGGGAAAGGGAGGTAGAGAGGAAGGGGGAACCATGTATTCAGGGCGCGCTTGTCTCAAATGCGAGGAAATTTACAAACTTAGCCCCCGTTTCAAATTTCTACTACATCACAGCAATATTAGTCGGTTGGGGATAGGACGGTAATCTCACATACAACGAATATTTGCCGACGAGAGTTTGTTTTTGGCGCCCACCGTGTATGAATATGAATCGGGGAGGGAGTCGATTTCGGCCGAGGACACACTGTGTTTTGGCGCCCACCATGTATGAATCCGGGTGAGAGGCGGTTACGTCACGTTGGGTGAAATTACAAACCTACCCCCTATCAAAACCTATAGAAATCCAGCAGATAGGCTTTGCGTGACAGGGATAGGCAGTAGTAATTTCCATCTCGCAGATTTTGGTTTCGGGCGGTTACTGTGACTTTCCCCGTTTCGTTCAAATTTTGCAGAGTGCACGTTTACCGTGCCAACTCAATTGGAATCCCGTTTGCATTCTATTTTTTTCCGGGCGGGATCCATTTCAATTGGAATTAAATTCTATATACATCATTTTTTATATATACTTTCAAAAGCACAACAAAGAATTCTGCTCCTTTATATGTATAATATGATTTACAAATACAATGATCTCAAAATCTTAAGGTTGAATTCAAAAAAATTTAACCAACTTATGTTCTACTAAAATGTATGGATCGGTAATATCTACATATTAAATAACATAGATGTGCGTGACTTCATATGAGTATGCATGTTTGATAGATCAATTTTGGTTCGAGTATGGATTACATGTATCATCATCTCAATTCAAATATTTGAATCCCTTTTATGTTCACTCCTTTCACGCCCATCTCTCTCGCATGCATGCTCCTTTAGGTAGCTATCACTCTCTTTTCTATAGCTCACCCGCACGCTCACTTCATGTTTCTCCTATCCTCGCAAACATGGTCTCTCGACGTCTCCCTTGAGAAGTGTCACACTCTCCCTATCATTATACATTACACGGGTTTCATTATCTCTCACGTCTCTACTGTTCTCTGGTATCACTCAGTACCTAAGCTTTATTTTTCACCGCCACACACAGTCTCCACTCGTCTTTCACTTTGTCTTTCTCTCTATGGGATTCTCTCAGACACCCTATATGTCTCTACATATGACTCATACCACTAAAGTTACTCTCTCTCTCTCTCTCTCTCTCTCTCTCCTGTAGACACAACATTTATTGCGGTCTCCTTTTCATCTCCATCCCAGACTGACATTATTCATTTGTTTACCGATCAGACACCCCCCTCTCTCACAGACACACACACACAACTCCTGCTTCCACTCCCCTTCCCGACTATCGTCTCTCTCTCTCTCACACACAAAACTCTTGCTTTCGCACCCCGACTCGTATTTCTCTCACAAACATTTATCGACTAGCCTCTAGATAGGTTTATACACCCGCACACTTGTGCTTCCACTATCGCATACATGTCTCTCTCCCTCTCCTTGTATCTATGTAGATTTTTCTTCCCTTCTAGAGACACGCCCTCTCGATCGTGCACACACACACACTATGGCCTCATTTTAAGCTGATACCTATTGCACACACACCCCTTGTGTCTTTGTAACAGATGCACTCCGTCCTTCTCCACTCTCCCTCTCTCTCACACACATGGGATTTTTGCAACAACTAGCAAGATGCCCATGCGTTGCATGGAACATCAAGATGCATTTGTATGAGTAGTTTATCTTGTGGGGGAAAAGGATGAACGAGGGAAGGCCTTATTTGCAAATGTGGAGAGGGGTGTGGGTATCTTTTTGCAAAATTGCCATAGTTTCCTTCCTATCCGTCAGATATAGATCGGACAACCTATATTGCAGGATGGCAGGCACACGATCATCACCGACAATGCTTTTTATAAGAGTAGGGATAAAAAATAGAGTTGGTGATGATGGTGGGCCTGCCATCATGCCTTGTAGGTCGTCCGATTTATACCTGACGGATAGCAAGGAAAATATGGCAATTTACCCGCACTCCTGACCACATTTGCAGATAAGGCCTTCCCTCGTTCATCCTTTTCTCCCACAAGATCTTGATGTTCTGTGCAACGCACGGGCATCTTGCTAGTAAGAGTAGAAATTAGACATATACCACTTCTCGAACCTTGAAACCAACAACATTCCTCCCTTATCTCATCAAAACCGCCAAAGGAATATATTTTGAGTGAAACATAACATATTCTTAGTGATATATGTATTTCAAAACTAGACTTTTTTTCTATCAAATCGGTGAATATGTATTAATCTACTTTGATCGTGTGCCAACGCATTGGCACATTGCTAGTAGTTATTATAATTTTTGGACACCAGACAAACGGTGGAGTACATATACGAAGAGAAGAGGCGCACGCACGCAGTCAGCCTCTCACTGTCTCGCACACATGAGTGTTACGTAAAGGCGACGCTAACAAATAAACCCTAAAACCCTAGGTGCACGATTGCTGCATTCGCGGGAACCGGGTACGTGGTGGAGCACCTTTGTAGGAATAGTCAGCTCGCGTGATAATTTGATCCGTAGGAGTTGATGGTCGAGACCATAGGTGAACAACTTGGAGCGCGGTGGCTTGCCAGTTGCCACAGATCGAGTAGCCACGTTTAAAATATCATTTTTATAGCGGGGTTAAGAGTTCCGATTTTCAATGGCGCGTTATAAGTACTAAGTAGTTTTTAGAACGATTGGTATGGAGCAAAAATGGAATTCATTGTACTACGTACCCCCTTGGCGTATGGTTGTATGGGTTTATGTTGCGAGATGTTGAACCTGGTAGTTCTATGGCAAATACTATGGTTTAGATTCAGATGCTGGTTTTCAGTAATGAAAATCGGAAGGGGAAACCCTTCTTTGATTAAAAAAAAACTACTACCTCCATTCTGGTTTACTAGTCCCCATCGTATTTTGGGTCAAAGTTTGTCCATGAATTCTACTTGTAAAATGTGAATGGAAAACAAGATTTTATTATACCCAAACAAAAAAGGACTGGAGGGAGTGATTGCTCTGACACGGACGCGACCTCTCATAGTGCAGGCATTGAACTGGCGCGCCGGCCAAGAGGGCCGCACTCGTTGCAGGCCCGGCTGAGCACGCCTCCTTGCCACATGCAACCAGCTTAAGACTGCCCCGCCCTCCTTCATTGAATCCGCGCGTGTGCCGGCACCACGTCCTTCCGCGAGCCGACAGGCATTTTAGAACACAAAAAATGACTAAAATATAATTAATTTACGCATGGTCTTGACTTGTTGTGCTCGCACTGGTAGTAGGAACTAGTAGAGGTTTTTCTTTATTTATAACTCTCCTCACATTTTTTTGGCTTTGAAGTGAATCATGGTTGTGGACATTATGTATGAATGTGCAGATATCTGTGAACATGAGTTTGATGTGGAAGTTGAACTTGGAATGTCGGGCTTGCGCATGAACTATACCATGTCCAATGCTTCGTCTGTTATTGTTTGGAAAGTAATTGCTGTTATTACATGACCCAAAAAAATATATTTTGTGCCACATCAGTAGATGCACGGACATCACAACAGGCATGCTGACTGGATAAACATTTGAACCTAGCTATTATGAAGGAAATTTTGTATTGACAATAGTTTTAGATAGCAGGAGACGCCTAGCCTGCTCTGCCTCTGCTAGCTTATTTTTGGCTTCTTCCATCTCTTCTTTGGCTTGGGTGAAGAGAGCATCTGATTGCTCTTTTCGCTTCTTCAGGAACTCAGCTACATTCTCAAGGGCTGCTGCATGCTTTCTTTCAGCCTTTACTAATGCCACGAGGACACGAACAGCTGACAACTCCACCTGGCTTGTGTGTAATCCAGCATCATCTGGGAATTTGCACCTTGTGTGTAATCCAGCATCATTAGAGAACTAGCACCTTATGTGTAATCCAGCCTCATTTTGGAAACATGATCTCGAGGTTGATGATACGTCTCCTTCGTATCTATAATTTTTGATTGTTCCATGCCAATATTCTTCAACTTTCATATACTATTTTTGGGACTAACATATTGATCCAGTGCCCAGTGCCAGTTCCTGTTTGTTGCATGTTTTATGTTTCGCAGAAACCTAATATCAAACGGATCCAAACGGGATAAAAACGGACGGAGAATTATTTTGGAATATTTGGGATTTTCCAGAGGAAGAATCAACGCAAAACGGTGTCCGAGGTAGCCACGAGACAGGGGGTGCGCCCACCCCCGCTGGGCGTGCCTGGCACTCTCGTGGGCCACCCGTAAGGCGGCTGGCGCTCTTATTTTGCCGCAAGAAAGATAATTTTATGGGAAAATATGGGTGAAAGATTGACCCCAATCGGAGTTACGGATCTCCAGATATAAAGGAAACGGTGAAGGGGCAGAATCTGAGAACGCAGGAACGCAGAAGCGCAGAAACAGAGAGACAGATCCAATCTCGGAGGGGCTCTCGCCCCTCCCACGCCATGGGAGCCAAGGACCAGAAGGGAAACCCTTCTCCCATCTAGGGAGAAGGTCAAGGAAGAATAAGAACAAGGGGGGCTCTCTCCCCCTTGCTTCCGGTGGCGCCGGAACGCCGTCGGGGGCCATCATCATCACCGCGATCTTCACCAACACCGCCGTCATCTTCACCAACATCTCCATCACCTCCCCCCATCTATATTCAGCGGTCCACTCTCCCGCAACCCACTGTACCCTCTACTTGAACATGGCGCTTTATGCTTCATATTATTATCCAATGATGTGTTGCCATCCTATGATGTCTGAGTAGATTTTCGTTGTCCTATCGGTGATTGATGAACTGCTATGATTGGTTTGAGTTGCATGTTTTATTATTGGTGCCGTCCTATGGTGCCCTTCGTGTCGCGCAAGCGTGAGGGATCCCTGCTATAGGGTTTGCAATATGTTTATGATTTGCTTATGGTGGGTGGCGTGAGTGACAGAAGCACAAACCCGAGTAAGTAGGTTGTTTGCGTATGGGATAAAGGGGACTTGATGCTTTAATGCTATGGTTGGGTTTTACCTTAATGAATCTTTTGTAGTTGCGGATGCTTGCTAGAGTTCCAATCATAAGTGCATATGATCCAAGTAGAGAAAGTATGTTAGCTTATGCCTCTCCCTCAAATAGAATTGCAATAGTGATTACTGGTCTAGTAACATAGTCAATTGCTTAGGGACAATTCCACAACTCCTACCACCACTTTTCCACACTCGTTATATTTACTTTATTGCTTCTTTATCTAAACATCCCCTACTTTTTATTTACATGTTCTTTATTATCTTGCAAACCTATCCAACAACACCTACAAAGTACTTCTAGTTTCATACTTGTTCTAGGTAAAGCGAACGTCAAGCGTGCGTAGAGTTGTATCAGTGGCTGATAGGACTTGAGAGAGTATTTGTTCTACCTTTAGCTCCTCGTTGGGTTCGACACTCTTACTTATCGAAAGAGGCTACAACTATCACGTATACTTGCGGGTTATCAAGAACTTTTTCTGGCGCCGTTGCCGGGGAGTCATAGCGTGGGGTGAATATTCTCATGTGTGCTTGTTTGCTTTATCACTAAGTAATTTCTATTTGCTGTTCTTAGTTGTTCTTTATCATTAGTTATGGATATGGAACACTAAATACCAAAAAAATTAGGTGTACTTGCTACTAATGGAGATGGGGAACCTCCTAAAACCCTCGATGATCTTTATGTGAAAGATATTATGTACTACTTTAATAATCCTGAGAAAACCCCATTCAGCTATGTTATGGGAGTAACGTTGGATCAACGTGAATACTTTAGGGATTATCGCTTGACACAAAAAGGGAAACTATTATGGGATCAAATTTCTATGTTGCATTGGTATGCCCGGGATCTATGTTTGAGATATGATATTACTTGTTGCTCTAGGATGAAGGCTCCACACCTTCCCTTTTCATGCAAATTTAATGATAATGAAACCTTAACTTCTTATGCTAATGGTATATATGATTACTATGATGTTGAACAAATTGAAGAATTTGTTGCTTTTAAGGCTGCTTATGAAATTGAATCTTTGTTTGAAAAGTATGAAGCTTTTGATGATGATGTTTATAGGCCTGAAAATCTTGCTATACTTAGATATTGCTATGAAAATTATGAATACAATTAAAATATTAATGCATTTATTGAGAAAGTCTCCGCTGTCCAAGAAGAGACTAATATTTTGCAGGAAGCTTTGGAAGAAGAAATTGATGAAACTGTGAGCTCATTGGACGAAAAAGATGATGAGGAGAGCGAAGAACAAAAGGAGGAAGAGCGGATTGATCACCCGTGCCCACCTTATAATGAGAGTAACTCTTCATCTCATACATTGTTTAATTCCCCTTCGTGCTTACCGAAGGATGATTGCTATGATGATTGCTATGATCCCTTGAATTTGTTTGAAATAACCCTTTTTGATGATGCTTGCTATGCGTGTGGCCAAGATGCCAATATGAATTATGCTTATGGAGATGAACTTGCTATAGTTCCTTATGTTAAACATGAAATTGTTGCTACTGCACCCACGCATGATAATCCTATTATATTTTTGAATTCTCCCGACTACACTATATCAGAGAAGTTTATGCTTAGTAAGGATTATATTGATGGGTTGCCTTTTACCACTACACATGATGATTTTTATAGATATAATATGCATGTTCTTGCTGCTCCTACTTGCAATTATTATGAGAGAGGAACTACATCTCCGCCTCTTTATGTTTCCAATATGATAAAATTGCAAGAAACTGCTTATACTATGCATTGGCCTTTACTTGGTGTGCATGAATTGTTCTGTTATGACATGCCGATGCATAGGAAGAGAGTTAGACTTTCTTGTTGCATGATATATGTTACTTTGTGCTCACTGCTAAATTACAAATCATTATTAATTAAAATTGGCTTTGATATACCTTGGGATCCGGGTGGATCCATTACTTAAGCACTTTATGCCTAGCTTAATGGCTTTAAAGAAAGTGCTGCCAAGGAGACAACCCGAAAGTTTTAGAGAGTCATTTATTTATGTTGAGTGCTTTTATATAGTCTAAAAACAAAAAATAAATAAAGAGGGGAACCTAAAAACTTTTCAAAAAGGAAAGTGAAAGTGAGAAAGACAAGCATTGTTGAAGTGGGAGCTAGCCTTGAACTTTGTTCATGCTCACGGAAACTTTGTGAATCTTGATTACAGAAAATTTTCATCAAAAATAATTATACCCTTGTACAATTACATTGTATTATAAAAATAATGTGCCAAGGTTTGCCTTTAGGATGTTTACAATGCTTGTTGGTTTGTATGGTGCAGGACAGCAACTTTGGCTGTAGTGCTCGATTTTACATTTTTAAGTGGGACGTGAAATAGTTCTGATTCTTTTGCACTATCTTGATGTACAAATTTTTTATTTTTCCTAATTTTGGTAGAATTTTTGGGGTACCAAAAGTATGGTGAATGTTCATATTGCTACAGACTGTTCTGTTTTTGACAGATTCTGTTTTTGATGCATAGTTTGCTTGTTTTGATAAAACTATCAATTTATATCAGTGGATTAGACACAATGCAAAAACAAAATATGAATTGGTTTGCTACAGTACTTAGAGTAGTAATTTGCTTTATTATACTAACGGATCTTACCGAGTTTTCTGTTGAAGTTTTGTGTGGATGAAGTGTCTAATCGAGGAAGTTTCGATATAAGGAAAAGGAAGAGAGGCAAGAGCTCAAGCTTGGGGATGCCCGAGGCACCCCAAGTAAATATTCAAGGAGACTCAAGCGTCTAAGCTTGGGGATGTCCCGGAAGGCATCCCCTCTTTCTTCAACAAGTATCGGTATGTTTTCGTATTCGTTTCGTTCATGCGATGTGTGCAAGTCTTGGAGCGTCTTTTGCATTTAGTTTTCACTTTTCTTTTATGCACCATGCTGGTATGAGATATTCCTTGGTTGATTTATAGAGTCCTTCTTGAACTTCATTTAAATCTTTTGAGTATGGCTTTATAGAATGCTTCATGTGCTTCACGTATATCGTTTGAAGTTTGGATAGCCTGTTTCTCTTCACATAGAAAACCGCCATTTGTAGAATGCTCTTTTGCTTCATTTATATTTGTTAGAGCGTGGGAATATCTTTTGTAGAAAGAATTAAACTCTCTTTCTTCATTTATATCTATTTAGAACGATGCCAAGAATTGGTCATTCACATGGTTAGTCATAAAATCCTACATAAACTTGTAGATCGCTGAATATGATATGTTTGATTCCTTGCAATAGTTTTGCGATATAAAGATGGTGATATTAGAGTCATGCTAGTGGGTGGTTGTGGATTGTAGAGACACTTGTGTTGAGGTATGCTAGTCCCGTAGCATGCACGTATGGTAACCATTGTGTGACAAATTTGAAGCATGGGGTGTTTCTTTGATTGTCTTCCTTATGAGTGGCAGTCGGGGAAGAGCGATGGTCTTTTCCTACCAATCTATCCCCCTAGGGGCATGCGTAGTAGTACTTTGCTTCGAGGGCTAATAAACTTTTGCAATAAGTATATGAGTTCTTTATGACTAATGTGAGTCCATGGATTATACGCACTTTTACCTTTCCATCATTGCTAGCCTCTTCGGTACCGTGCATTGCCATTTCTCACCTCGAGAGTTGGTACAAACTTCGCTGGTGCATCCAAACCCCGTGATACGATACACTCTCTCACACATAAGCCTCGTTATATCTTCCTCAAAATAGCCACCATACCTACCTATTATGGCATTTCCATAGCCATTATGAGATATATTGCCATGCAACTTCCATCATCATCACATACATGACTTGAGCATTTATTGTCATATTGCTTTGCATTATCGTAAGATAGCTAGCATGATGTTTTCATGGCTTGTCCATTTTTTGATGTCATTGCTACGCTAGATCATTGCACATCCCGGTACACCGCCGGAAGCATTCATATAGAGTCATATCTTTGTTCTAGTATCGAGTTGTAATATCGAGTTGTAAGTAAATAAAAGTGTGATGATCATCATTATAGAGCATTGCCCCATGAAAAAAGAAAAAAGGAAAAAAAGAAAAAAAGGAAAGTCCAAAGAAGCCTAAATAAAAAAAGGGGCCAAAGAAGCCCGCAAAAGAAAAAAAAGAAGAAAAAAAGAAGAAAAAAAGAAAATAAATAAAAGGGGCAATGTCACTATCCTTTTTCCACACTTGTGCTTCAGAGTAGCACCATGTTCTTCATATAGAGAGTCTCATATGTTGTAACTTCCATATACAAGTGGGAATTTTTCATTATAGAACTTGGCTTGTATATTCCAACGATGGGCTTCCTCAAATGCCCTAGGTCTTCATGAACAAGCAAGTTGGATGCACACCCACTTAGTTTTCAGTTTGAGCTTTCATACAATTATAGCTCTAGTGCATCCGTTGCATGGCAATCCCTACTCCTCGCATTGACATCAATTGATGGGCATCTCCATAGCCCGTTGATTAGCCGCGTCGATGTGAGACTTTCTCCTTTTTTGTCTTCTCCACATAACCTCCATCATTATATTCTATTCCACCTATAATGCTATATCCATGGCTTGCGCTCATGTATTGCGTGAGGGTTGAAAAAGCTGAAGCGCGTTAAAAAGTATGAACCAATTGCTCGGCTCGTCATCGGGGTTGTGCATGATGGGAGCATTTTGTGTGACGAAAATGAAGCATGGCAAAACTATATGATTTTGTAGGGATAAGCTTGCTTTGGCCTTGTTGTTTTGAAAAGACATGATTGCTTTACTGGTACGCTCGAAGTATTATTGTTTTTTATGTCAAATGATAGACTATTGCTTTGAATCACTCGTGTCTTAATATTCATGCCATGATTAGATATAAGATCAAGATTATGCTAGGTAGCATTCCACATCAAAAATTATCTTTTTTATCATTTACCTACTCGAGGACGAGGAGGAATTAAGCTTGGGGATGCTGATACGTCTCCGTCGTATCTATAATTTGATTGTTCCATGCCAATATTCTTCAACTTTCATATACTTTTGACAGCTTTTTATATTATTTTTGGGACTAACATATTGATCCAGTGCCCAGTGCCAGTTCCTGTTTGTTGCATGTTTTATTTTTCGCAGAAACCCAATATCAAACGGAATCCAAACGGGATAAAAACGGACGGAGAATTATTTTGGAATATTTGGGATTTTCCGGAGGAAGAATCAACGCGAAATGGTGTCCGAGGTAGCCACGATACAGGGGGGCGCGCCCACCCCCCCTGGGCGTGCCTGACACTCTCGTGGGCCACCCGTAAGGAGGTTGACACTCTTCTTTTGCCGCAAGAAAGCTAATTTTATGAGAAAAATCTGGGCGAAAGATTCACCCCAATCGGAGTTACGGATCTCCAGATATAAAGGAAACAGTGAAAGGGAAGAATCTGAGAACACAGGAACGCAGAAACGCAGAAACAGTGAGACAGATCCAATCTCGGAGGGGCTCTCGCCCCTCCCACTCCATGTGAGCCAAGGACCAGAAGGGAAACCCTTCTCCCATCTAGGGAGAAGGTCAAGGAAGAAGAAGAACAAGGGGGGCTCTCTCCCCCTTGCTTCCGGTGGCGCCAGAACGCCGTTGGGGGCGATCATCATCACCGTGATCTTCACCAACACCGCCGTCATCTTCACCAACATCTCCATCACTTTCCCCCATCTATATTCAGCGGTCCACTCTCCTGCAACCCGCTATACCCTCTACTTGAACATGACGCTTTATGCTTCATATTATTATCCGATGATGTGTTGCCATCCTATGATGTCTGAGTAGATTTTCGTTGTCCTATCAGTGATTGATGAATTGCTATGATTGGTTTGAGTTGCATGTTTTATTATTGGTGCTGTCCTATGGTGCCCTCCATGTCGCGCAAGTGTGAGGGATCCCCGCTGTAGGGTTTGCAATATGTTTATGATTTTCTTATGGTGGGTGGCGTGAGTGACAGAAGCACAAACCCGAGTAAGTAGGTTGTTTGCGTATGGGATAAAGGGGACTTGATGCTTTAATGCTATGGTTGGGTTTTACCTTAATGAGTCTTTAGTAGTTGCGGATGCTTGCTAGAGTTCCAATCATAAGTGCATATGATCCAAGTAGAGAAAGTATGTTAACTTATGCCTCTCCCTCAATAATAATTGCAATAGTGATTACCGGTCTAGTAACATATTCAATTGCTTAGGGACAATTCCACAACTCCTACCACCACTTTTCCACACTCATTATATTTACTTTATTGCTTCTTTATCTAAACAACCCCTACTTTTTATTTACGTGTTCTTTATTATCTTGCAGTGTTGGGGAACGTAGTAATTTCAAAAAATTTCCTACGCACACGCAAGATCATGGTGATGCATAGCAACGAGAGGGGAGAGTGTGTCCACGTACCCTCGTAGACCGAAAGCGGAAGCGTTATGACAACGCGGTTGATGTAGTCGTACGTCTTCACGGTCCGACCGATCCAAGCACCGAACGTACGGCACCTCCGAGTTCAGCACACGTTCAGCTCGATGACGATCCCCGAACTCCGATCCAGCAGGGTGTCGGGGATGAGTTCCGTCAGCATGACGGCGTGGTGACGATGATGATGTTCTACCGACGCAGGGCTTCGCCTAAGCACCGCAACGATATGACCGAGGTGGAATATGGTGGAGGGGGGCACCGCACACGGCTAAGGAACAATCACGAAGATTAACTTGTGTGTCTAGAGGTGCCCCCTATCCCCGTATATAAAGGAGGGAGGGGGGAGGTGCGGCCGCCCCCCTAGGAGTGCGCCTGGAGGAGTCCTACTCCCATCGGGAGTAGGACTCCCCCCTCTTGCCTTGTTGGAGAAGGAAGGGGGAAGGGGGAAAGAGGAAAGGGGGGCGTCGCCCCCCCTTCCTTGTCCTATTCGGACTAGGGGGAGGGGGCGTGCGGCCTGCCCTGGCCGGCCCTCCTCCTCTCCCTTATGGCCCATGTAGGCCCATTAACCCCCCCGGGGGGGGGGGGGGTTCTGGTAACCCCCCGGTACTCCGGTAAAATCCCGATTTCACCCGGAACGATTTCGATATCCAAATATAGGCTTCCAATATATCAATATTTATGTCTCGACCATTTCGAGACTCCTCGTCATGTCCGTGATCACATTCGGGACTCCGAACAACCTTCGGTACATCAAAACTTATAAACTCATAACAAAACTGTCATCGTAACGTTAAGCGTGCGGACCCTACGGGTTCAAGAACTATGTAGACATGACCTAGAACTGTTTCTGGTCAATAACCAATAGCAGAACCTGGATGCTCATATTGGCTCCTATATATTCTACAAAGATCTTTATCGGTCAAACCGCATAACAACATACATTGTTCCCTTTGTCATCGGTATGTTACTTGCCCGAGATTCGATCATCGGTATCCAATACCTAGTTCAATCTCGTTACCGGCAAGTCTCTTTACTCGTTACGTAATGCATCATTCCGTAACCAACTCATTGGTCACATTGCTTGCAAGGCTTATAGTGATGTGCATTACCGAGAGGGCCTAGAGATACCTCTCCGACAATCGGAGTGACAAAACCTAATCTCGAAATACGCCAACTCAACATCTACCTTTGGAGACACATGTAGAGATCCTTTATAATCACCCAATTACGTTGTGATGTTTGGTAGCGCACAAAGTGTTCCTCCGGTAAACGGCAGTTGCATAATATCATAGTTGTAGGAACTTTGTATAAGTCATGAAGAAAGCAATAGCAACATACTAAATGATCAAGTGCTAGGCTAACAGAATGGGTCAAGTCAATCACATCATTCTCCTAATGACGTGATCTCTTTAATCAAATGACAACACATGTCTATGGTTAGGAAACATAACCATCTTTGATTAATGAGCTAGTGAAGTAGAGGCATACTAGTGACATTAAGTTTGTCTATGTATTCACACATGTATCATGTTTCCGGTTAATACAATTTTAGCATGAATAAAAAACATTTATCATGATATGAGGAAATAAATAATAACTTTATTATTGCCTCTAGGGCATATTTCCTTCAGTCTCCCACTTGCACTAGAGTCAATAATGTAGATTACACAGTAATGATTCTAACACCCATGGAGTCTTGGTGCTGATCATGTTTTGCTCGTGGAAGAGGCTTAGTCAACAGGTCTGCTACATTTAGATCCGTATGTATTTTGCAAATCTCTATGTCTCCCACCTGGACTTGGTCCTGGATGGAATTGAAGCGTCTCTTGATGTGCTTGGTCCTCTTGTGAAATCTGGATTCCTTTGCCAAGGCAATTGCACCAGTATTGTCACAGAAGATCTTCATTGATCCTGATGCACTAGGTATGACACCTAGATCGGAAATGAACTCCTTCATCCAGACTCCTTCATTTGCTGCTTCCGAAGCAGCTATGTATTCCGCTTCACATGTAGAACCCGCCACGACGCTTTGTTTAGAACTGCACCAACTTACAGCTCCACCGTTTAATAAAAACACGTATCCGGTTTGCGATTTAGAATCTTCCGGATCAGTGTCAAAGCTTGCATCGACGTAACCATTTACGACTAGTTCTTTGTCACCTCCATAAACGAGAAACATATCCTTAGTCCTTTTCAGGTATTTCAGGATGTTCTTGACCACTGTCCAGTGATCCACTCCTGGATTACTTTGGTACCTCCCTGCTAAACTTATTGCTAAGCATATATCAGGTCTGGTACACAGCATTGCATACATGATAGAGCCTATGGCTGAAGCATAGGGAACATCTTTCATTTTCTCTCTATCTTCTGCTGTGGTCGGGCATTGAGTCTGCCTCAACTTGACACCTTGCAATACAGGCAAGAACCCTTTCTTACCCTGATCCATTTTGAACTTTTTCAAAACTTTATCAAGGTATGTGCTTTGTGAAAGTCCAATTAAGCGTCTTGATCTATATCTCTAGATCTTGATGCCTAATATGTAAGCAGCTTCACCGAGGTCTTTCATTGAAAAACTTTTATTCAGGTATCCCTTTATGCTATCCAGAAATTCTATATCATTTCCAATTAAGAATATGCCATCTACATATAATATCAGAAATGCTACAGAGCTCCCACTCACTTTCTTGTAAATACATGCTTCTCCAAAAGTCTGTATAAAACCATATGCTTTGATCACACTATCAAAGCGTTTATTCCAACTCCGAGATGCTTGCACCAGTCCATAAATGGATCGCTGGAGCTTGCACACTTTGTTAGCACCTTTTGGATCGACAAAACCTTCCGGTTGCATCATATACAACTCTTCTTCCAGAAAACCATTCAGGAATGCAGTTTTTACATCCATTTGTAAAATTTCATAATCATAAAATGCGACAATTGCTAACATGATTCGGACAGACTTAAGCATTGCTACAGGTGAGAAAGTCTCATCTTAGTCAACCCCTTGAACTTGTCGAAAACCTTTTGCAACAAGTCGAGCTTTGTAGACAGTTATATTACCATTAGCGTTAGTCTTCTTCTTGAAGATCCATTTATTCTCAATGGCTTGCCGATCATCGGGCAAGTCAACCAAAGTCCATACTCTCATACATGGATCCTATCTCAAATTTCATGGCTTCAAGCCATTTTGCGGAATCTGGGCTCATCATCGCTTCCTCATAGTTCGTAGGTTCGCCATGGTCAAGTAACATGACTTCCAGAATAGGATTACCGTACCACTCTGGTGCGGATCTTACTCTGGTAGACCTACGAGGTTCAGTAGAAACTTGATCTGAAGTTTCATGATCAATATCATTAGCTTCCTCACTAATTGGTGTAGTTGTCATAGGAACCGGTTCTTGTGATGAACTACTTTCCAATAAGGGAGCAGGTACAGTTACCTCATCAAGTTCTACTTTCCTCCCACTCACTTCTTTCGAGAGAAACTCCTTCTCTAAAAAGAATCCGAATTTAGAAACAAAAATCTTGCCCTTAGATCTATGATAGAAGGTGTACCCAATAGTCTCTTTTGGGTATCCTATGAAGACACATTCCTCCGATTTGGTTTCGAGCTTATCTGGTTGAAGTTTCTTCACATAAGCATCGCAGCCCCAAACTTTAAGAAACGACAACCTTGGTTTCTTGCCAAACCACAGTTCATAAGGCGTCGTCTCAATGGATTTTGATGGTGCCCTATTTAACATGAATGTGGCCGTCTCTAAAGCATAAACCCAAAACGATAGTGGTAAATCAGTAAGAGACATCATAGATCGTACCATATCCAGTAAAGTATGATTATGACATTCGGACACACCATTTCATTGTGGTATTCCGGGTGGCGTGAGTTGCGAAACTATTCCGCATTGTTTCAAATGTAAACCAAACTCGTAACTCAAATATTCTCCTCCACGATCAGATCGCAGAAATTTTATTTTCTTGTTACGATGATTTTCCACTTCACTTTGAAATTCTTTGAACTTTTGAATGTTTCAGACTTGTGTTTCATCAAGTAGATATACCCATATCTGCTCAAATCATCTGTGAAGGTGAGAAAATAACGATACCCGCCGCGAGCCTCAATATTCATTGGACCACATACATCAGTATGTATGATTTCCAACAAATCAGTTGCTCGCTCCATTGTTCCGGAGAATGGCGTTTTAGTCATCTTGCCCATGAGGCACGGTTCGCAAGTACCAAGTGATTCATAATCAAGTGGTTCCAAAAGTCCACCAGTATGGAGTTTCTTCATGCGCTTTACACCGATATGACCTAAACGGCAGTGCCACAAATAAGTCGCACTATCATTATCAACTCTGCATCTTTTGGTTTCAATATTATGAATATGTGTATCAATAGACCACTTTGTAAGTGTGCATGACCATAAAAGATATTACTCATATAAATAGAACAACCATTATTCTCTGATTTAAATGAATAACCGTCTCGCATCAAACAAGATCCTGATATAATGTTCATGCTCAACGCTGGCACCAAATAACAATTATTTAGGTCTAAAACTAATCCCGATGGTAGATGTAGAGGTAGCGTGCCGACCGCGATCACATCGACTTTGGAACCATTTCCCACGCGCATCGTCACCTCGTCCTTAGCCAATCTTCGCCTAATCCGTAGTCCCTGTTTCGAGTTGCAAATATTAGCAACAGAACCAGTATTAAATACCCAGGTACTACTGCGAGCATTAGTAAGGTACACATCAATAACATGTATATCACATATACCTTTGTTCACTTTGCCATCCTTCTTATCCGCCAAATACTTGGGGCAGTTCCGCTTCTAGTGTCTAGTCTGCTTGCAGTAGAAGCACTCAGTCTCAGGCTTAGGTCCAGACTTGGGTTTCTTCTCTTGAGCATCAACTTGTTTGCTGTTCTTCTTGAAGTTCCCCTTCTTCTTCCCTTTGCCCTTTTTCTTGAAACTGGTGGTATTATTGACCATCAACACTTGATGATCCTTCTTGATTTCTACCTCCGCCGCCTTTAGCATTGCGAAGAGCTCGGGAATAGTCTTATCCATCCCTTGCATATTATAGTTCATCACGAAGCTCTTGTAGCTTGGTGGAAGTGATTGAAGAATTCTGTCAATGACACTATCATCAGGAAGATTAACTCCCAATTGAATCAAGTGATTACTATACCCAGACATTTTGAGTATGTGTTCACTGACAGAACTATTCTCCTCCACCTTACAGCTATAGAACTTATTGGAGACTTCATATCTCTCAATCCGGGCATTTGCTTGAAATATTAACTTCAACTCCTGGAACATCTCATATGCTCCATGACGTTCAAAACGTCGTTGAAGACCCGGTTCTAAGCTGTAAAGCATGACACACTGAACTATCGAGTAGTCATCAGCTTTGCTCTGCCAGACGTTCTTAACCTCGTCAGTTGCATCTGCAGCAGGCCTGGCACCCAGTGGTGCTTCCAGGACGTAATTCTTCTATGCAGCAATGAGGATAATCCTTAGGTTATGGACCCAGTCCATGTAATTGCTACCATCATCTTTCAACTTAGCTTTCTCAAGGAACGCATTAAAATTCAACGGAACAACAACACGAGCCATCTATCTACAACAAACATAGACAAGCAAAATACTATCAGGTACTAAGTTCATGATAAATTTAAGTTCAATTAATCATATTACTTAAGAACTCCCACTTATACAGACATCTCTCTAGTCATCTAAGTGATCACGTGATCCAAATCAACTAAACCATGTCCCATCATCACGTGAGATGGAGTAGTTTCAATGGTGAACATCACTATGTTGACCATATCTACTATATGATTCACGTTCGACCTTTTGGTCTCCGTGTTCCGAGGCCATATCTGTATATGCTAGGCTCGTCAAGTTTAACCTGAGTATTACACGTGTGCAACTGTTTTGCACCCGTTGTATTTGAACGTAGAGCCTATCACACCCGATCATCACGTGGTGTCTCAGCACGAAGAACTTTCACAATGGTGCATACTCAGGGAGAACACTTCTTGATAATTTAGTGAGAGATCATCTTAAAATGCTACCATCAATCAAAGCAAGATAAGATGCATAAAGGATAAACATCACATGCAATCAATATAAGTGATATGATATGGCCATCATCATCTTGTGCTTGTGATGTCCATCTCCGAAGCACTGTCGCGATCACTATCGTCACCGGCGCGACACCTTGATCTCCATCGTAGAATCGTTGTCGTTACGCCATCTATTGCTTCTATGACTATCGCTACCGCTTAGTGATAAAGTAAAGCAATTACAGGGCGTTTGCATTTCATACAATAAAGCGACAATCATATGGCTCCTGCCAGTTGCCGATAACTTCGGTTACAAAACATGATCATCTCATACAATAAAATATAGCATCATGTCTTAACCATATCACATCACAACATGCCCTGCAAAAACAAGTTAGATGTCCTCTACTTTGTTGTTGCAAATTTTACGTGGCTGCTACGGGCTGAGCAAGAACCGTTCTTACCTACGCATCAAAACCACAACGATAGTTCGTCAAGTTAGTGCTGTTTTAACCTTCGCAAGGACCGGGCGTAGCCACACTCGGTTCAACTAAAGTTGGAGAAACAGACACCCGCTAGTCACCTGTGTGCGAAGCACGACGGTAAAACCAGTCTCGCGTAAGCGTACGCGTAATGTTGGTCCGGGCCGCTTCATCCAGCAATACCGACGAACCAAAGTATGACATGCTGGTAAGCAGTATGACTTGTATGGCCCACAACTCACTTGTGTTCTACTCGTGCATATAACATCAACGCATAAAACCTAGGCTCGGATGCCACTGTTGGGGAACGTAGTAATTTCAAAATTTTTCCTACGCACACGCAAGATCATGGTGATGCATAGCAATGAGAGGGGAGAGTGTGTCCACGTACCCTCGTAGACCGAAAGAGGAAGCGTTATGACAACGTGGTTGATGTAGTCGTATGTCTTCATGATCCGACCGATCCAAGCACCGAATGTACGACACCTCCGAGTTCAGCACACGTTTAGCTCGATGACGATCCCCGGACTCCGATCCAGCAGGGTGTCGGGGATGAGTTCCGTCAGCACGACGGCGTGGTGACGATGATGATGTTCTACCGACGCAGGGCTTTGCATAAGCACCACAACAATATGACCGAGGTGGAATATGGTGGATGGGGGCACCGCACACGGCTAAGGAACAATCACGAAGATCAACTTGTGTGTCTAGAGGTGCCCCCTTCCCCGTATAGAAAGGAGGGAGGGGGGAGGTGCGGCCGGCCCCCTAGGGGTGCGCCTGGAGGAGTCCTACTCCCACCGGGAGTAGGACTCCCCCCTCTTGCCTTGTTGGAGAAGGAAGGGGGAAGGGGGAAAGAGGAAAGGGGGGCGCCGCCCCCCTTCCTTGTCCTATTCGGACTAGGGGGGGAGGGGGCGC
>NC_041381.1:624550905-624555929 GCF_002162155.2 Triticum dicoccoides
CACCGGTACTCCGGTAAAATCCTGATTTCACCCGGAACGATTCCAGTATCCAAATATAGGCTTCCAATATATCAATATTTATGTCTCGAACATTTCGAGACTCCTCGTCATGTCCGTGATCACATCCAGGACTCCGAACAACCTTCGGTACATCAAAACTTATAAACTCATAATAAAACTGCCATCGTAATGTTAAGCATGCGGACCCTACGGGTTCGAGAACTATGTAGACATGACCTAGAACTGTTTCTGGTCAATAACCAATAGCGGAACCTGGAAGCTCATATTGGCTCCTACATATTCTACAAAGATCTTTATTGGTCAAACCGCATAATAACATACATTGTTCCCTTTGTGATCGGTATGTTACTTGCCCGAGATTCGATCGTCGGTATCCAATACCTAGTTCAATCTCGTTACTGGCAAATCTGTTTACTCGTTACGTAATGCATCATTCCGTAACCAACTCATTGGTCACATTGCTTGCAAGGCTTATAGTGATGTGCATTACCGAGAGGTCCCAGAGATACCTCTCCGGCAATCGGAGTGACAAAACCTAATCTCGAAAGACGCCAACTCAACATCTACCTTTGGAGACACCTGTAGAGCTCCTTTATAATCACCCAGTTACGCTGTGACGTTTGGTAGCAAACAAAGTGTTCCTCCGGTAAACGGGAGTTGCATAATCTCATAGTTGTAGGAACTTTGTATAAGTCATGAAGAAAGCGATAGCAACATACTAAATGATCAAGTGCTAGGCTAACGGAATGGGTCAAGTCAATCACATCATTCTCCTAATGATGTGATCTCTTTAATCAAATGACAACACATGTCTCTGGTTAGGAAACATAACCATCTTTGAGTAATGAGCTAGTCAAGTAGAGGTATACTAGTGACATTAAGTTTGTCTATGTATTCACACATGTATCATGTTTCCGGTTAATACAATTCTAGCATGAATAAAAAACATTTATCATGATATGAGGAAATAAATAATAACTTTATTATTGCCTCTAGGGCATATTTCCTTCATGCAGACCTATCCGACAACACCTACAAAGTACTTCTAGTTTCATACTTGTTCTAGGTAAATCGAACGTCAAGCGTGCGTAGAGTCGTATCAGTGGCCGATAGGACTTGAGAGAGTATTTGTTCTACCTTTAGCTCCTCGTTGGGTTAGACACTCTTACTTATCGAAAGATGCTACAACTATCACGTATACTTGCGGGTTATCAGTTGGCCATACTTCCCTCCTCGCAGGAACTGCATCCTGACATGAAGTTACTTCTTTTTTAGATCAATACTCAGAGCAACCTAGATCCATTTAGTAGAAGCCAGATAAACAGAACTCAGAGAAGTGGATTCAAAATGAAAAAATAATATAAAAACATACTACAAGGTGAGAACACCCACTTCCTACATCAAGCTAAAAATGAAAGCATTAGGACGATTAATACTCTTTTTATTACACATCGAAGAACACTAGGCTTAAGAGAAACAGAAACTACAACATATACACATCGAAGAACACGAGGCTAAACGAAAGTAATTGAAAGGGTGTTACTTACCAAAGCTCGTTTTACAGGTTCGGTGCAGCTCGTCTTTAACTTTCCACGCTCCTTGAAGATGTCCCCAATATCCCGTGTTTGGTCTTCATTGCTCCTTTGCATGTTCGCACTCGTGGTTTTAAAATCTCAACATGGCAAGAAAAATATACTACTAGTAATACTCACGCATCTTGTGGGCAACATTAAAGCACTCGTCTGCCATGTTAGAGCATCTCCAACAGAATCGCAATGTGCGGCGCTTTAAAAAAGCTTTTACCGTGCTGAGACCGAGAAGTAGAGACTAGGGAGTAGAGGATAGTTCTCAGGATAGATAGATAAAAAAAGATAATTCAACTACTCCTCGTCGTCCGAATCCTCCTCGGTGATGTCCTCCTCCGACGTCTGACTGTAGGCATGAAGATACCGATCATCGTCGGATTCCCAAGGCGACGCTGCTCCTAGCCTCATGTTGAATTGAGCATCCACTTTTCGCCTACGCTTGTCCTCGCGATAGGCGGCTCGCTTCGCCCTCATCTTATCCCTCTCCGCCCTCCTTTGCGCGTAGAACTCGCGCTAGTTGATGATGTCCCGTGGGAAGTGTTAGCGCCACAGCGCCATGTCTTCCTCGTCCATCTCGGCGATGCCGAGACAGTCCTCCTGCCTCCGGTTGTCGCGATGATCCTCGTCGGTGCTAAGCCGCGACAGAGGCACAAGCTCCTGCGCCCGCTCCCACGTCGGCACGTTGGGGAAGTTCAATGTTCTATGAGGCCACCGGAGGCGCCACGCTACCGCGTAGTATGCGCGGGCGGCCTCATCGGCGGTGTCGAAATTGCTGAGGCCGAGGCGCATGCCGCGGAACCGGATCTCGGTGGAGAAGCCGCCAGAGGGGCGCACGCGGACGCCGCAGTATCTCCAAGTTTCCCGGCGATGCGGCGGCATGGTGGCGCAGCGGCAGCGAGGCGAGAAAGAGCGGGGAGAGAGCGGTGGCGAGGCACAGAGCAGGGAGAGAGCGGTGGTAAGGCACAGAGCGGTGGGAGGGCATTGGATTTTATAAAGCGCGACGGACGCCGCGCGCCAAAACTAGCGCATGCCCGACCGCTTTTTCCCGCGCGCACGATCCTTTCACAACGTGTCTGCTATCTCTACTCTCTTCTCTACTATTATATTTATTTTCTATTTAATATTTAATATTTATCTCTACTTCTCTACTATCTACTTTTTTTCTCTATACTTTTTTTCTTATAAAAAACAGAGTTTGTGATGATGGTGTGCCCGCCATCCTGCAATATAGGCCGTCCGATTTATATCTGACAGATAGGAAGGAAACAAATGGGAATTCTGCAAAAATATACCCATACTCCTCTCCAGATTTGCAAATAAGGCCTTCCCTCATTCATCCTTTTCTCCCACAAGATAAACTACTCATACAAATGCATCTTGATGCGTGCAACGCATGGGCATCTTGCTAGTTCTAAAAAACTTTCCATCATTTGCAACACTACTGGTTGCAGATGAAAAACCTACCCAAGCACAGTGCGATACAGGAGCGACGCACAATTACAAGCTGATATTCTATTGGACAATGGAGGCTATAACCAATTACTTTTACGGGAACATTAGCACCCAGGAAATTTGAAGGGTAGGTATGAACAAAATTGGAACTGCACATGTACTGCTAAGTGATTCAATACTCACATTACCAATTAAGGAGGAGAACGATGGTCGCGGCGGCCTCTGTGTGTCATGGTCGGCAACGGGAGTCAGTTCATTGTTGACGATGGTGCTACTTCTGCACTTGGCGTCGGCTTCCGGGAAGTAGATCCGAGATCGTGGAAGACGATGCCGGGGAAGAGGCTCCGTGTATGACGACGAAGGTGGACCGGCTCCAGTGCGGTGTACGAGGTTGTGGATGAGGCAGATGCGCTGCGGTGGACGAGTGCGGCGATGTAAAGGGGAGGAGCACGAAGGCTGCGGTGCCATGGAGAAGTCTATTTTGCGGTGGGGATAGAAAATGGGGAGTATTTAGGTGTACTACTCTGGGTGCCGGGATGGGGTTGGCTGGGTAGGGTGAACCTGAAGTTACAAAAACAGCCCCCTACCAAGCGTCATCCGTAAGCCTGTTCCGAAGGCTATGATGGTAACTTCCCACTGCTCGGATTAGGGTCGCGGGAGATTTTCCCGCCGACCTCAAAATTTTGTGACACTGAACTCCCTATGTGGCGTGTTGAGTGATTCGGCTAAGCAACTAGCGAGTAGTAGTAGTAAACTCTGCATATTAGGTTTGACTGAAGTCAAACTTCCTAAAGTTTGACCAAGTTTATAGAAAAATATAAACATTTACCATAACAAATATGTATGATGTGAAAGTACATTCAATGATGAATCTAATGGTATTTATTTGTTATTGTATATGTTAATATTTTTTATTATAAGCTTTCTGAGAGTTTACAAAACTTGACTTTGACCAATGCTAATACGCGAACTTAAATAAAAATGGCGGGAGTACACATTTGTTTTCTTAGTTTGTAGTGAACTAATCATTTGTTGAAATTGTGAAATAAATATATTAGGCTATTGACTTCGAATGTAATGGTCTAAACAATTCAATAGTTACAATCATTGTCGAATCCCAAGATGTATACAAGGTCTATAGTACTTCACAACATGCTCAAATTCACATAATCCCTGTCAAATGAGAATCTAAATGCATTTCATAGTTATTACTTTGTAGGATGCAACAAAACCAACCATAACTCTACATCAGCCATTATAGAAGCAACATTTTGACATATCCCAATGTGTGAATGAAATGTGCGGAGAGAGCTTGCGAAGATGGAGCAGATAGGGCGGGAAAGATTGTATGTATGTGGACGAGAGAGTAGGAGACAAACCTAATGAGACAGAGAGAGAGAGAGATAGAGAGAGAAAGAGAGAGGAAGAAGTTAGGTCTATGAGAAAGATGCACTACAAAAAAAAGACACATCCGTGACATTTTGGGCCGAACGAATTTTTTTCCTGTTATACATATGACACTTCTATGACGATAATTGTGACAAAACCCGGTATCATCATAGATGTGGTGGGCTCCTACTTCTATGACAAAAAAACATGACAGAAAATGGGCTTTTCGTCCTGGGCGAGCCGGAGACGCAGCTGCATGACATTCTTTGGGCCGTCCATGATGGAAAAACTATGGTAGAAGAAAGGGCAAGGAAAATTTCGGGGAGTTCCCGGTTACGGTGGGAGGTCGGGGGCCAAGCGATGCACGTTTCTCTCGTACACGTACGCACGTGTGTGCGTGGCGTTGGCTCTAACTGAACCCGAGCGAGGCGTTGGGCTCTAACTGAACCCGAGCGATTGCATTGCAGGCTACGCATTACTGAACCCGAGCGATCGATCGATGGTTGTTAACTGAACCCGATGGAGTGATTCCTTTGCTGCTGTTGCTAACTGAAGCCGATCGATTGGATGAATAGT
>NC_041381.1:624556129-624581835 GCF_002162155.2 Triticum dicoccoides
AGTGAGCGGTGGCGTTGCCTCTGGATGAACAGGACCCCGTGGTGTGGAGGGCTGGATGAACAGGACAACCCCGTGGAGGGCTGGATGAACAGTAGACGGTGGAGGGGTGGATGAACAGTAGATGTGGAGGGGTGGTTGAACAGGAGCCCGTGGAGAGGGGTGGTTGAACAGTAGCCTGTGGAGTAGCACGCGGTGGAGGCTGGATGAATAGGAGCCCGTGGATGAACAGTCGCAGGTGGAGGCTGGAGGAGGTCGACGGTGGAGATGAACAGTATCCCATGGAGTCCCGTTTTGCGGTACGCCACACCCCTCCCAATGAACAGGACCCCCGTTTCGACCGTAGCGCTCCAACACAAGTCCGTTTCGTCCGTTTTGCGGTACACCACACCCCTCCCGATCAACAGGACCCCCGTTTCGACCGTAGGAGGTCCGTTTCCTCCGTTTTGCAGTACGCCACACCCCTCCCGATCAACAGGACTCCCGTTTGGACCGTAGGAGGTCCGTTTCCTCCATTTTGCGGTACGCCACACCCCTCCCGATGAATAGGATCCTATTTCGAACGTGGCCGGTCGAACACAAGGCCGTTTCCTCCGTTCTGCAGTACGCCAGGCCTCGTTTACATCGCCTATTCCGTCCAAGCCCTCCCGATGAACACGACCACGCATTCCGTTCCGACCCAGCCGGTTGGCTCCCACGCGTTCCGTTGCCTCCCGATGAACATGACGCATTCCGTTGCCTCCCCATGAACACGACGCATTCCGTTGCCTCCCCATGAACACGACGCATGCCGTTGCGTCCCCATGAACACGGCGATGATGCTGTTTCTCCGTTCCGACCCAGCCATGTTCACGAGCCCTGGCCATACGTATGCGCGAGTAGGCATTCGAGACCCCGCCCGTATGTACGTATGTGGCCGTATTTTCTTTCTTGCACCCTGGTCGTTGTACGTACGTGTAAACGCTACATGCGCGCCTCTACTACGACACGTGCGTGCCTCTGCTACGACACCTGCGTGCCTCTACATCGACCAGTACGTATGTACACATTCGCGACCAGAATGACAATGCTACGTACGCTTCGACCAGGTGGGTCCCGACTGCCAGGCACTTCCTTGCCTGCGAAGATGTAGCTGGTGGGTCCTAGCAGTCAGGGGGGAAAATCGTTTTTTTGCCTGGACGCACTTCCTTGCGTGCGAAGATGTAGCTGGTGGGTCCCAGCAGTCAGGGGGAACCGTTTTTTTCATGAAATACGGTGGCTCGTCCGGTGGGTCCCCGCTGTCAGGTGGAGGAATCATTATTTTGGACGTAATAAGGAGGCACTTCCTTGCTGCGGCCGTGGACCCAGCTGTCAGCCTCTCCACATACAGTCCACGTCCGATGGAAGTCGTTCCTTGACCACGTTGACCACGCCGCGCCGAGAGCACCACGGCGGTGGACGACGGCGAGGCCTAGGAAGGGGACGACTCGGAGCCGGGGAAGACGCAGCAGTGGATGCCCACGCGAAGAGGAGTACGAGGGTTCACTGGTTCAGCTGCGGTGTGAGGCTGCTATCGCCGCAGAATAACAGGGGGTGTGGGTGAGTAGAGGGATGGCCTGACCAGCAGTGGGAGTAGTAGGGGGCGGTGAGGCCTCCGCGGCATCACAGCCGGCCACGGGAGGCAGGAGCACGTGGCACGACCGGCGCTGGTTTGGCCGGCTGGAGCAAGAAGACCAGAGGTTGAAGAAGCACTACGGCCGTTGGATGAACATCGTACGGTAACAGGAGCTAGAATCGTTCATATTGACTAAGTTGACAAAGCCCTCCGTCCCCATCAACTTGGTACGCCCACAAGTCAGCCTCCCACTATGCTGGGTTCCAGCTGGCAGGGAGAGTATTCATTTTTTGTGCGTAATAAGGAGGCACTTCCTTGTGTGCGAAGATAGCTGGTGGGTCCGACATGCCAGCGGGGGGCACGTTTTTTTCGCAAAATACAGAGGCCCTTCCGGTGGGTCCCAGATGTCAGGTGGAGGAATTATTATTTTGCACGTAATAAGGAGGCATTTCCTTGTGTGCGGCCGTGGACCCAGCTGCCAGCCTCTCCACGCACAGTCTACTTCCGATGGTGTCGTTCGTTGACCACGTTGACCACGCCGCGCCGAGCGCATCCAAGGTGGTGGACGACGGCAAGGCCCCAGACAACAACGAGCCATAGATGGGAAGACGCGGGAGTAGAGTCGCAGACGGAGAGGTGTACGAGGGTTAACTGGTTCTAGTGCGGTCTGGTTCGGCAGTCGGTGGAGAAGAACAGGAGGTGTGGAGGGATGGTCTGGCCAACGGTGGAGTAACACTTCATAGCGAAGCGTGCTAAGTAGAGCTGCTAGCAGCAGGAGGCGGGAGGTGGTCCCGGCGGCGCTGGAGGAAGAAAACGAGAGATTGAAGATGGATGCCGGTCGTTGGATGTAAATCCAATGACAAACATGTCAGAATCATTTGTTGACTAAATTGACAACGACTTGCGTTGGCTTGGACCTATTGGCCCACATTTCAGCCTCCAAAAATGTGGCACGTATTCAACCCATTTTTTCAGAATTTACAGTCTTTTTTTTGTGCGGTAGAATTTACAGTCAATTTGATCTTTTTTGAATTACAGCCATTATCTGGGCTGGGTGAACAAATAATGTAGCGTCCATGTGGCCCATTTATTTTATTTCCTAAAAAATTACAGGCCATTTGCACTTTCTCGAAATACACGATTTTGCTCGGCTGATTCTAATTATAATGTTGGGTTGGGCCAGCAATATTATCAAAAAATAAAAAGGGGCTGAGCATTTTTCTATAAATATATTTAAATAATAAGTGATATTATTACATTCGTCCTTAAATCTTACCAAGCTTTTGTACACAATCACTAGGATTTTCGTGCCAAAACAATCCAGGATTTTATTTGTTAAGAAATTATTTTTATAAGTTAATAAGATGTGGGATATTGTTTTCTTACATATGTAAGTATGTGTTAAATATATGATGACAATAAAAATAATATATAATAACATATAAAATAATTTAAATATATATAATATAGTTAGAAGGGAAACATAAGTTGGACCTGGCGTTCCTATTCTTATATAGAAAAATAGAACAGACCTCTGCGTTTTCTTCAAAAAAATACGTAAATTGGGCTGCCAAAAATAAAACCTCGGATGGGAGGTCCATAGGCCGGTCGATACATGACGACCCTAAGAAAATACAAACAGGCCTATGGACCTCCCATCCGAGGTCGTGGGCTGCGCATGTTAAAAATGAAAGCCTAGACGGGGCAGCCCAAAACCACGTCCAACACTTGCCAAACTTCGTCCCTCGTTTTCTTTGTGTTTCGCACACTCAACATTGTGTGGGCATTTTGACTGTGCATCATATGAAGATGTGCTATGCATGAATGTTGATCAGCATGATGTTAACTGGCTGGTAGTTCCATTTTTTACCATGAATAAAACTTCCAACATGATGTTAACCCTGTTTCAAAAGGCCGTGTTAATATAAATGCTTTGCCTATGAAAGTTGCAGTTTCTTATCTGAAACTGAAAGTTGCAGTTTCTTATCTGAAACTGAACTTGCAGTTTCTTATCTGAAACTGAAACTTGTAGTTTCTTCTCTGAGAATCACATTGTCTGCACTTTTATACTCCTATGAAACTACATTTTTTTAAGTGCTAAAAATAGATCTCTAGAATTCATAAAATACTTCATATGCTTAATACTGCAAATCTGAAATTCAAAAGACATTCATATCTGAAAGTACTCTCAAAATACACAACTAAAAACACAATTCACAACCTGCAAATACTGACAACCCTAAGCTCCTCCTGACAATTCACAACCTGCCGACTATTGGGCTGGGGGGGGGGGCAGCCCCCTCCCATTCCTTGGCGGCAGACCACTGCCCGTGAGACAATGTGAACAGCGAGGGAGACGATGGTGGGGAGGCCAACTGCTTTTCTCCTCTTGCAGTTGGGTTCGGTCGACGAAGACTCCACCGGCTCGCTCTGGCAGGACACCCTCACAAACGACACCCTGTAGAAGCTCAATCCTTCAATCTTTGGTGGATGCTCCATTTGGGATTGATACTCCCACCACCGCTCCCTCATGATCGGATTTGATGAATCTGTTTGCTCCATGGCCCAGAGGAGCAGCTCTATGTACTCCGGCGCGACTCCCTCCGGGAGTATCGCCGCCATTTCGCTCTATTGCAGATATTTGGCCATGGATGTCGCTGTCGCCGCTAGTTGGTCCTTGTTGTCAAACCAAGACTGTATGTCCAACATCCTAGCTAGCTTCATAGGGTCGCCATCTGCGATCCTCATGTATCGGTTGTACTCCTCCATCGATCTACTTCTCCACAGCACCTTCACTCACCGGTGGTGGTTTCTGAATGGAAGAGGAGAGGAGCAGTGCTGGTTTTGGATTAGAACGGGAGAGGAGCGACGCTGGTTTTGGACTGGAACAGGAGAGGAGGGTCGGTGGTTTTGAAATGGAAGAGGAGAGGAGCAGCGCTGGATTTAGATTGGAACAGGAGAGGAGCGACGGTGGTTTAATAGGAGAAGAGCGGAAGAGCGGCGCTGGTCTTGGAAGTATTCTCTTGTTGTTTTGCGTATTTTGGGTCAAAGTTTGACCACGTACCCCATGCAAAATGTGAATGCATGTCACCAAAAATTGTATCGTTTGGTTCGTATCTGAATGTACTTTCAAATTATATTATTTTTGCAACGTATAACATATATTTTATGTGCGAAAATCATGGTCAATTATGACCCAGAATAAAAGGGAGACTAGTTAATGTGGGGTCGCTTTCTTAATTGAAGGGTAAATTGATTTTGATTTTGATCCAGTCACAACGCGCCGGCCTTCTCGTCTAATCCTAAATCGCTGCTGCACGCTCCTCTCCCTCTTCTCCATTGCAAAACCACCTCCTCTCCTCTCCATCATCTCCATTCCAAAACCACCGTCTCGCCTCTCCCTCTTCCGATCTTCTCCATTGCAAAACCACCTCCTCTCCTCTCCATCATCTGCATTCCAAAACGACCGTCTCGGCTCTCCCTCTTCTGATCTTCTCCATTGCAAAACCACCTCCTCTCCTCTCCATCATCTCCATTTCAAAACCACTGTCTCGCCTGTCCCTCTTCCGATCTTCTCCATTGCAAAACCATCTCCTCTCCTCTCCATCATCTCCATTCCAAAACCACCATCTCACCACTCCATCTTCTGATCTTCTCCATTGCAAAACCACCTCCTCTCCTCTCCATCATCTCCATTCCAAAACCACCGCCTCGCCTCTCCCTCTTCTCTATTGCAAGACCACCTGTCTCTCCTCCCATCTTCCAAAGCTAGCACCGGACCAATCAGAAGGACATCTATGGAGAGGATGCAACAGCGAATCAGGCAGATTGCCGGCGGTGACCAGGCAAAGTTAGCCAGGTTAAAGGAGATCCTTAGTTGGTTTGACAATGAGTGGGAGATTTCGAGGACGGTGCGGCCCATGTGGCAATGTATGCGAAAGAGCGAGATGGCAGCGATGAGGGCGGCGATGTACATGTACTCCTCGGTGGCAGTCCCGCTGCAGTCCTCCGAGTTCATCGAGTATCTTCTCTGGGTGATGGAGCAAACAGATTCGCCCGAGGCAACAGTCAGGCGGAGGTGGTGGACGTACAGGTCGAAGGTCGAGCACCCAGAGGATAATGAATCGATCGAGTATGGTGTGCCGTTCGTGAGGGTGTAGAGCCAGCCGGAGCCACAGGAGTATTCGTTCTCCCACCACATGATGAGGCCAGATGGCACGACGTCGCTTCCCCGCCGTTCTCCACGGTTCCCTCGACGCTCGCCTTGTTTCAACGGCAGCGGTAGGGTTTAAGGTAAGCTTCACACTAACCTAATCTTCCACCTGCTCATGCTTACAATCAGTGTGACAGCTAATGAAAATCATGCTTACAATCAGTCTCCGAGTACTACGCCAATCACCCTAAAATAGCTCTGGACCTTTGGGTCAAAGTTGTGACACAGTGTACAAACAAAGAAAAAAAGATTGGTGCTTCTTTCAGAAAGGAGTACTCCCTAGAAAACTGCCAATATAAGCTACTAGTATTTGGTTAGAGGATTTGCTGCCGAGAAAGATCCATCCACAGAGAGCTCCACACATCCCACTGGTGGTAGTGTATGCCAATGCGTGCATGCAGCATGGTTGGTGTCGGTAATTTTTACTTGGCACACCTCGCACTCTGCATATATGCCGGTTCCATACATACATTTGTGCAGTTCCACCAAAATGCAGCTGAATAACCCTGTTTGCACACATAATGAAAAAGCATGATTACATTATAGTGGCACTAGTTGATGAAACACACAAAATAAATAGAAGAAAAATATTGTGATAGTATCATAGTATGCCATGCTGCGAGGGCGAGATGGGCCCTGCGACGCCTCATACGGTACACCTCATACTGGACATTGTCCCAAGTCTCCCAGATACACCTTCTGCCAGTGATGAACATCAGTGTACAATGGTAGTACAAGGAGGCGCCTTGAGACATTCAAATCTCTATTTTTGTACATATCAACTAAAATTAAGCACCCCAGTTTGCAGAAACGCTTAAACATTAACAATGGGACTAGTTGATGAAACATACATTAACAAACAGAAGCACTTTCTTTATCTACATTGGAAATGAAATGATAGAGATGACACTCGCTCTATTTTAACCGTATTATTACTTCATTTTATCAGTGACACTAGGGTCGAGCAGGTGGCAAACGAGGTGTACCGTGCGTTACAAGGATGGAGGCCGGGGGTGCTTAGACTGGGATGCTGAAGCTAGCTCTTTCAGTCACCAACATGGATGATTCAATTCATGGGACCTTTTGGTGCAGTTCACCTAAAATGAAGCAATGTACCGTGAGCTAGCAACTTCTTCTTCAATTTTTTAAAGAAAAGGGCTCCAGCCCCGGTTCCATTTCCATCAGAAAATGAAACCCACAGAGCTTCTTCTTCATTAGTTGCAATAAAATTGAGCAACATCAAGGTTGGTTGTGAAGCTCCTGGAATGCTCAACTATAATTTGGATATCATTTGTGCAGTTCAACTAAGATCAAGCGTGAAATGTATATCTCTGTTTGCACAAAAAAGTTGGAAAGGAGGGTGACTAACATGTGATGAAACATGCATTAAATGAAAAGAAGCATGTTCCTTATCTGAATGGCAATCCTACAAGGACAGTGACAATTTCTAAAGCAGTGGCATTGCTAGATATTAGTGTGGGCATTAGGATTAACTATGACAACCGTTAAATACGACATTACTTTGGGCACGGGAGAGTAGGCGGACCAGGACAGTTGCATTTCTAATGAAAAGAACCAACTTATCTTAAGGCTGGTTGTAATGGGGAGTATCATATACTAGTATCATGCATATGATACTAGTGTATGATACTACCTCCCTAATGCATAATATCATATAGTAGTATCATGCAGTACTTTATTTATTGCCATGCATGAGACATTGTAGCATAGCATTTATTATGATACAGTATCATGATATGATACTCAACCCTCTCTTTCTTCATTTAATTCTATGACACCTCATCGAAATCGCCTAGTTGGCATGCATGATACTAGCTATGATACTAGCATTACAACCAGCCTAATGGGAAATTTTAGAAGGACATGTAAAGAAGTGCGATTGATTCATATTATTGGAGGCATTACATTGAAAACAACATTGGTTTAACGTGTCCTTACTTTTAACAGTGCGACTGCTACATTTTACCAGTGGCACTACATAAGAGTGGCTCGGGGCAACAAACATCAGAACAGGATATCTGGGTTGGTCCCATTTTTGTTCGGTATAGCCACCTTATACTATGTGAGGCTAGCAAATCTAGTGCTGGACTTAGTCTGATTGACTTGTCCCCCAGTCCCCACTTTCTTTCCTTTTTCAACCAATAGATCGAGTTTATATTGAGTTTGTACCGCGTTTCCATTTATTTCCCTATTAGACCTAGAGACCAGTTGGATAGCCAGTCTCTGCTACTTTTTGCCCCCATTATTTCCTCTTTCGACCAAGTCCTAGATTCAGGTAACAAATCCTCCCCCACCCCCACCCCCTTTCTTCGTTGTTTGAACCAAGTAGTACTAGATTCAAGTGCATGAACTAGTTTTACCTCTTAAACGTAAAAAATAGGTGGTTTTCGAACAACCGATCGATCCTATCTACGAGGGGGCCTGAGAAATAGTAAAAGATACAAATGCAGCGACGTCGGGAGCTCAGGAAGTAGAGCAAGGCCGGTTTCGAAGGAAGTTATACCTGATGGCCGTCGGGATGTCGTTAGGTGGGCAGCGGGAGGCCGGATCTGCCCACACTACGACAGCGAGGAAGAAGGGGTCGGAGGCCCTCTGTCGGTGTCAAAACCGGCGGATCTCGGGTAGGGGGTCCCGAACTGTGCGTCTAGGTGGATGGTAACAGGAGACAAGGGACACGATGTTTTGACCCAGGTTCGGGCCCTCTCGATGGAGGTAAAACCCTACTCCTGCTTGATTAATATTGATGATATGGGTAGTAGAAGAGTAGATCTACCACGAGATCGGAGTGGCTAAACCCTAGAAGCTAGCCTATGGTATGATTTTTGTTCGTCCTACGGACTAAAACTCTCCGGTTTATATAGACACCGGAGAGGGCTAGGGTTACACAGAGTCGGTTACAATGGGAGGAGATCTTCATATCGTATCGCCCAGCTTGCCTTCCACGCCAAGGAAAGTCCCATCCGGACACGGGACGAAGTCTTCAATCTTGTATCTTCATAGTTCGGGAGTCCGGCCAAAGGTCTTAGTCCAGTCAGCCGGACACCCCCTAATCCAGGACTCCCTGAGTAGCCCCCGAACCAGGCTTCAATGACGTCGAGTCCGGCGTGCAAGTTGTCTTCGGCATTGCAAGGCGGGTTCTCCTTCAAATTCCCTGTATCCGTCGAATAGTGTCCGGCTTCTAGTGCGTGCCGTCCTCCTCGGCTTCTGTGCCCCATAATGACCATTCTCCACGCGTCAATCAAATGCGAAAAGCCAGGGGGTTTTCTTTTCACTTACCCCCTGGTTGCGTTAATGAGCCGCCCATAAAAGAGACGGGGATTTAGATCCAATTCGCACCATTTTTCCTCCGCGAGTCTTCATCAGAGCGTCTCTGACAGAGATCCATTCCACCATGGTCAGTCAGTGCCGCTCCTCCTCTCGCGCCTCCAGCCCTCGGCCTGGAGATTGGGGACGGTGTTCCGTCCCACATAGCGAGTTAGTAGTGCTTCAGTCCAAGGGGCTCCTCCCCCCAGCATATATGGTCCCAGTTCGACCCGAGATTGCCGCTTATAATGGCGGAGAGCAGGCGGAGAGTGTTCCCAATCCCTCTCAAGGAGAGCGGGTATGTTTAGGCCCTTATTTGATGAGAGGACTAGGGTTTCCGATTCATCCGTTTCTCCGAGGGTTGCTAGAGTTCTATGGCCTCCAGCTACATAACCTCATGCCCGCTTCCATTTTGCACATCGCGGGCTTCGTAGCCCTCTGCGAGCTGTTCTTGGGTGTTGAGGCCCATTTCGCGCTGTGGAAGAGGTTGTTTTGCCTTGTGCCCCGTTCTCAGGAGGGGTCTATTTATCAGGGGGGCGGAGCCGAACTATGGCGCATCGCCGGGACCGGATATCTATCCGGCACCTCAAAGAGGGCGTCCGAAGACTGGCCCTCAGAGTGGTTTTATATAGATGACGTCCCCCTACCGGACCCTGTACGGATCGGCCTCCCCGAGTTCAGTAACGCCCCGTTGAAGAAGCACCTGAGTTGGCGCCCACGGAACCCTCAGAGGGAAGCTGACAGGGACGTCCTGTACCTGATGAGCCGGATAAGGTTATTGGCTCATACCGGACTGACCATGATCAAGGTCATGGCCATATGCATTATGCGAGGGGTGCAGCCGCTCCAATACAGAGGTCACCCCATGTGGGATTTCAATGGGGAGGATGACGCTACCCGGTGCGGTCGCAAGGGGCCGGATTCGGCCGCCACTTTAATGAAAATCTTATCCGCTTTGTACAAGGGGGAAGAGGAAGAATTCCTCCGTGTCAACCCGGAAGGCGGATTCTCCATGTACAATCCTCCTAGTTGGGTGAGCGCACACTTTCACTTGTCTATCCGTTTTTGAAATTCCCGTGGTTGAGTACTTAGACTAATAATATTTAAACGCAGGAGCTGCGCCAGGCTGGGAAGGAAATAAACAGCCCTGCTCCACAACCCGAAGACCCGGAACGGCCCCTCGATCCGGACTCCCAAGAAGATCCGGACTTGTGCGTGGAGTTGATTGATGGAGTATTTCATCAATTGAGCAAGGATAACTCCTTAGTGGCCATCACGGCCGACTATCCCGGACTTCTTCCAGCCTCCAAGGTAATTAAGACCGAAGTCCCAGTATGCTCATGCTTTATCTTGTATGCCGTGTACTAACGGCGTTTCGCAGGGTAAATCCTTGAGGCGGAAGGCCGAGTCCACGGTGGGCAGCCAACAAGGGCCGCTGAAGCCAGGCGGGTCAAAAAGAAGTGCGGACCAGATCGAGATTCCAGCGCAACGGTATGGCATGCGAATTTAACGCCTAGGGTTTATGCCCTTGAGTCTTACTGATGCTCATGATTTTCTTAGAAAGAAGAGAGTCCGCTGGACTATGTCTGCCGGCCAAGGTTCGAGGCCGGGTCCGGAAACGGAGGCGGACACGGGACGCGCCTCGGGCGTTTCCTCCGACAGAGGGCGCTGACGGGCTATCTGCCACAAATTCAGAGGTGGAGAGTGCCCTGAACCACAGGCGTCGCCGGACTGTTCTTCGTGACGCGTGTTTTTCCCTGGAGGCGTTGGATGCCTTTAATACAGGAGATGCGTATCTCCGTGCTGCTCGAAATGGCCTAGCCAGAGCCATGGAGCAGTATGTGAAAGACATACAGGTGAGTAGAATTGAAGGTTATATATGTCAGTAGCCCCCGAGACTTGAAACAGTGAAGATAACTATTTGAAGGATCATGTTCTATACAGTGTCTTACAAAGAAGAACACGCAATTGTCCCAGGAGCTCAAAGAGTGCAAGGCCTAGCTCAAGGCCGCATTAGCCGCTTCAGAAAATGTCACGGGGACGCCCGCAGGTAATATATACTTCGGAAGGTACTTCCGTTTTGAAATGCGGCAGGCGTGCAACCCTGACGATAATAATGCAGATGAGGCCGGAGTAATTCCGGACAGGCAACAACTCCTATGCCAACTAAAGGCTGGCGAGAGCATGCTGACAAGGGTGAGGCAAGAGAAGAACAAGCTTCAAGAGGCCAATACCCAGCTGGGCGAGGAACTGAAAGATGTTCACATTCAGCTATCTTCTACCGCGAAGGAGAATCGGCGACTTCGACGTGTCATTTTTAGTAAGTGCTTGAACGAATCTTCGAAAAAAGAATTCGGCGAGGAAGTCGATTAACATAGCTATGTCTGTAGGTCTGCTGACGGGTTGTCTCGCGGAGGAAATGCCTGGTTCAACGGGAGACCTTCTTCCCGAGCTGTTGCAACTAATCGAACGAGTTCGGCAGGCAATGCAAAGCGTCATCCAGGCTATGTGTCCATCCCTCTCCGTGACCGAAGGCCTTGAGGAGCTTACAAAGAAGCTGGAGGGAGTGCGGCAGCGCTTCCGGTTGTGGAAGATATCGGCTTGCCGTCAAGGTGCCAGGGAGGCCTGGGCCATGGTGAAGACTCGGTACACGAAGGCTGAACCAAACCACATGGCCGAGGTTGGCCTTATAGGTCTGGACGGAAAGGAGATACCAGTCAGCTTAGCATATGGCCAAGTGGAGCTGGCTGCAAAGTTTTCCCAACAGGACTGTAAATTAGACCGCCTGTTGGATGGTATTGAAGCAGAATATGCCGAGTCGGAATGACTCTGTAAAAATGACATAAAAAATTCCTTCTAGCCGGATTGTAGATCGTTTGTCATTGCGGACCTTTTCGCTTCGACCTCCGGACCCTATAGTCCGGAGTGTGTCCAAATACCCTCTCGATTATGTAAGAACCGGGGCATGCATGGAGACAAGGCGTAGGGGTCATAAGTGCTTTAGCAGACAAGTGCCCAACTAGTTATGTTATATTACATGGTTAGTAAGAAACATCTTCCAGGGAGAATAATTCCGTTAGGGGTTCCTTTCCCTGGGATGCATGCCCTAAAGTGCATGTCTGAACTGCCATAAAGAGCAGAAAAGCATCTGGGGGCAAATGAATAAATACGAAAGATCATCTTTTAGTTCACCGACCGAATATTCCCTTAAGAACGCTAGCTTTCAGCTTCACCCAGTCTAAGGTACACATCCGCCTGACCTGGCAGTAACAATCGCGGAGGTGTTCCCTTTACCACCTAGACGAATGAACGGGAACGTAGGGGTAAGCACAGGAACGAGGCAACCCAGCTTGGCCAAAACTTAAGTCATATCGATGCATATAATGGTGTATAAAAGGTTCATGCGGAAGCATCACACATGTTTTGGGCATGAGGCCCGTTTTATATAAACTTCTTGGTAAAGAAGCCCCCAGGTATTATGAGCGCAGGTAGCGCGTCGGGTATGTGCGAACAATGCACAGGCAAGCCCCTAAGGGCTTGTTAGAAAAAAGGGGTAGGGAGAAGGAACGAAATCCCGGACTGCAAATAAAAAACAAAAAACAAAAAATAAAACAAAGGGATGGAGGAAGGAAACGAACATAGAGTCCGGCGCTAGGCGTAGAACCGTCGTAGGCGTGCCACATTCCATGGGTTCGGCTCGAGTCGGTTATCCGATGCGTTTCGCAGACGGTACGCTCTGCTGGTCAGTACTTGGTCGATTATGAAGCGGCCCTCCCATTTGGGCTTTAATTTATCCTTTTTCTTGTCCGGCAGGCGTAGAACTAGTTCGCCAACGTTATAGGTTTTGGCCCGTACTTCTCTGCTTTGGTATCTTTGAGCCTGTATTGATAGAATGCGGAACGAGCTTTTGCCACATCACGCTCCTCTTCCAATGCATCCAAGCTGTCCTGCTGATCGAGCTCGGCTTCTCTTTCTTCGTACATGCGCACTCAAGGTGAGTCATGGATTATGTCGCATGGTAGTACTGCCTCTGCGCCGTATACCATAAAAAATGGTGTGAATCCGGTAGTGCAATTCGGCGTGGTCCACAGCCCCCAGAGTACGGAGTCAAGCTCCTCTACCTAGTGCGTGTTAGATTCTGTGAGGGATCGCACTAGTCTGGGTTTGACTTGACCGTTAGTTTGAGGGTGATAGACTGAAGCGTAGTCGAGCTTGATGCCCATGTTTTTGCACCAAAGTTTGACTTCGTCGGCCGTGAAGTTTGTGCCATTGTCGGTTATGATGCTGTGGGGAACGCCGTAACGATGTACGACCCTGGATATGAAGTCTATCACTGGTCCGGATTCGGTCGTCTTTATAGGCTTGGCTTCTATCCATTTGGTGAATTTATCCACCATGACCAGTAGATATTTTTGCTTGTGGGTTCCTCCTTTAAGGGGTCCGACCATGTCAAGCCCCAGACCGCGAAAGGCCAGGTAATGGGTATAGTTTGTAGGGAGGTAGGCGGCATGTGGCTTTGGTTGGCGAATAACTGACAACCAACACATCGTTGCACTAAGTCTTGAGCGTCTGCCCGGGCCGTTGGCCAATAAAATCCAGTACGGAAGGCCTTGCTTACGAGGGCCCGGGCTGCGGTGTGGTGCCCGCCGAGTCCGGCATGAATTTCAGCCAAAAGCTCTCGCCCTTCCTCTTCGGAGATACACCTTTGAAGGACTCCGGTTGTGCTTTTCTTGTAAAGCTCTCCCTCGTGGACTTTGTAGGCTTTAGATCGCCGCACTATGCAGCAGGCCGCATTTTGGTCCTCGGGAAGTTCCTGCCTAGTTAGGTAGGCTAGAAATGGTTCTGTCCAAGGGGCAATCACTGCCATTATTGCGTGAGCTGACGGCATTGTTTCGTTGGCGGAGCCCCCAACTGTGTCAGAATGTTCGGTGAGGGGTGGTGTAGCTGTGTCCGGGCTATTGTTTCCGGATTCTCCTTCCAATGATATGGATGGCTTGAACAACCTTTCTAGGAAGATGTTGGGAGGGATAGCCTCGCGCTTGGCGCCAATGCGTGCCAACACGTCTGCTGCTTGGTTATTTTCCCGGGCTATGTGATGAAATTCAAGCCCCTCAAACCGAGCTGACATCTTTAAGATGGCGTTGCAGTAAGCTGCCATTTTTGGATCCTTGGTGTCGAAGTCTCCATTTATTTGGGATATCGCGAGGTTTGAATCCCCGCGGACCTCTAGGCGCCGAATGCCCATGGAGACTGCCATCCGGAGGCCATGTAAAAGGGCCTCGTATTCGGCTGCGTTGTTGGAATCCGTGTACATTATCTGAAGTACATATTGGACTGTGTCCCCGGTTGGGGACGTCAGAACGACGCCAGCCCCCAGGCCAGCCAACATTTTGGAGCCGTCGAAGTGCATGATCCAGTTGGAGTATGCGCCGTACTCTTTAGGGAGTTCGACTTCAGTCCATTCGGCGATGAGGTCGGCCAAAACCTGCGACTTAATAGCTCGCCTTGGTTTGTAGGTTATGTCGAACGGGAGGAGCTCGATGGCCCATTTGGCAATCCGGCCCGTTGCGTCGCGGTTGTTTATAATATCATTGAGGGGTACTTCGGATGCCACTGTTATGGAGCACTCTTGAAAGTAGTGTCACAGCTTCCGGGATGCCATGAACACCGCGTATGCTATCTTTTGATAATGCGGGTACTGTGACTTGCATGGAGTTAGTACAGTGGACACATAGTACACTGGTTTTTGGAGGGCGAACTTGTGTCCGCCCGCTTCTCGTTCGACGACGAGCACCGTGCTTACAACTTGATGGGTTGCCGCGATGTATAATAGCATTGGTTCGCCAGTGTTTGGCGCGGCCAGGACCAGATTTGTTGCCAGTATGGCGTTTATTTCTTCGAGTCCAGCCATGGCGGCATCCGTCCACTCGAAGTGGTCGGTGCGCCGCAGGAGGCGATAGAGGGGTAATGCCTTTTCTCCTAAGCGGGAGATAAAGCGCCTTAGAGCCGCCACGCATCCTGTCAGTTTTTGTATCTGTTTGAGGTCCTTTGGGGTATCCAATTGTGACAGAGCTCAGATCTTGGCTGGGTTTGCTTCAATTCCTCTACCGGATACGATGAAGCCTAAGAGCTTTCCGGCTGGTACGCCGAAAACGCATTTTTCCGGGTTGAGCTTGATGTCATATGTTCGGAGATTGTCGAACGTGAGCCTCAAGTCGTCTACTAGAGTATCAACGTGTTTTGTTTTGACGACCACGTCATCTACGTATGCTTCAACTGTTTTGCTGATCTGGTTTGCCAGACATGTCTGAATCATGCGCTGATATGTTGCGCCGGCGTTTTTGAGCCCGAAGGGCATCGTGTTGAAGCAGAATGGGCCATATGGGGTGATGAATGCCGTTGCGGCTTGGTCTGACTCTGCCATCTTGATTTGATGGTAGCCAGATGTCACGCCCAATATGCGACCCTATCCAAAAGGAACTCGAAGGTCCCACCAAGGATAGACCCGCATATTGAAACGCTTTTGCAAGGTGGATATCATTACATCAACATTACATAATAGATGGGGATACATACAAAAGGCATACAATGCCACATGAATACATCATCACAATACATTAGAGCATCATCCGACTACGGATGAAACACAAACAGAAACTCAAATGACATCCACCCTGCTAGCCCAGGCTGCCGACCTGGAACCTATCCCCTGATCGAAGAAGCAGAAGAAGAACTCAACGCAAGCAAGCATCGCTCTCGCGTCATGATCATCGCGTAACCTGTACCTGCAACTGTTGTTGTAGTAATCTGTGAGCCACGAGGACTCAGCAATCCCATTACCATGGGTATCAAGACTAGCAAAGCTTAAAGGGAAGGAAGGGGTAAAGTGGTGAGGCTGCAGCAACAACTAAGCACGATATGGTGGCTAACATACGCAAATAAGAGCGAGAAGAGAGCAAGCAGAACGGTCGTGAAACTAGCAATGATCAAGAAGTGATCTTGAACTCCTACTTACGTCAAACATAACCCAGAAACCGTGTTCACTTTCCGGACTCCGCCGAAAAGAGACCATCACGGCTACACACGCGGTTGATGCGTTTTAATTCGGATCTGGTGTCAAGTTATCTACAACCGGACATTAACAAATTCCCATATGCCTATAACTGCAGGCACGGCTTTCGAAAGATTATACCCTGCAGGGGTGTCCCAACTTAGCCCATGACAAGCTCTCGCGATCAACGAAGGAATATACCTTCTCCCAGGAAGACCCGATCAGACTCGGAATCCCGGTTTACAAGACATTTCGACAATGGTAAAACAAGACCAGCAAAGCCTCCCGCTGTGCCGACAAATCTCGATAGGAGCTGCACATATCTCGTTCTCAGGGCACACCGGATGAGCCAGACGTCGGGTTGGCATAGACCCTGATTGACCAGGGGGCGCCGGACATCGCTCGGTTCGGACCAACACTTAGACAAGCACGGGCCCGGGGGGGCTAAAATAAAGATGACCCTCGGGTTGGCTGACCCAAGGGAAAGGTATAGGTGGTGGTGAGGCAAATGGTAAAACCAAAGTTGGGCCTTGCTGGAGGAGTTTTATTCAAAGCGAGCTGTCAAGGGGGTCCCATAAATCACCCGACCGCGTAAGGAACGCAAAATCCGGGAACATAACACCGGTATGACGGAAACTAGGGCGGCAAGAGTGGAACAAAACACCAGGAAAAAGGCCGAGCCTTCCACCCTTTACCAAATATATAGATGCATTAATAATATAAGAGATATTGTGATATCCCAACATAAACCTGTCCACCAGGGAGAAATCTTCAACTTCAACTTCAACTAGCAACGCTATAAGAAGGCTGAGCAAAGCGGTAACATAGCCAAACAACGGTTTGCATAGGAAAGGTGTCAAAGGTTAGAGGTTCATGGCAATATGGGAGGCTTGATGAGCAAAAGATAGGTAACGCAGCATAGCGATAGAACGAAGCAACTAGCATAGCAATGATAGTAGTGAGATCCAGGGTAGCGGTCATCTTGCCTGAAATCCCGCAAGGAAGGAGAACAAGTCCATGAAGAAGACGAACAGATGAAGCCGAACCAAGCGTAGGCGAACGAATCCTCACGATCACAACGAAACGGGAACTATCGAGAAGAAGCACACAACATGGTAAACACACCACACATGAACAAGGCATGATGCACGAACAAGCATGACGCAAGACAAGACTACATGAAGCTACTCATGGCAAGAGATGATGCAAACAAGAGCAACACATCAAGGCAAGTTTAAATGAGGCCGGGAACAACATATAACAATTCCGGTAAGTCCTCATATGCATATTTCGAAATTGGTCCAGATCTGAACAAACATTAAGTTGAAGTTGTTAAACAGCAAGTTAAGATGCACAAGGATGATCTACACGAGATTCTAGTCAAGTTACATATAAAGATCATTTAGTTCGGAGCTACGGCCTAGAAGATATGAGCAAAACAAGATAAACATGGCATTGATGCAAAATGCACACAAACATCAAGCAAACACCTCAAAACAAGGATGCAACATGATAATATGAAGCTACATGCAATTCTAAGCAAGTTTCATATAGAGCACACTCAAAACGGAGCAACGGTTCAACACATACACTCCATACAAGTTTAAAGGACAAGCTGTCCAATACAGCAACTAGGCATATTACAAGCATCAAAATAACATGCTACAACATCTCAACATGAAAACAAAAGACATGGGCATGATGTACAGGTAAAGCACAACAAAACATGAACACTGAGCTATCTCCAGAAATCACTAGAACATGCTCAAACACACATGGTAAGATTGCAAGTAATAACAATTCCAGACTTTGCAGAAAATAACATCACGATGCAATGTTTAGAGCTATCAAACAACATGTTACATGAACTTATCATGGCAAACAAAGGCATGGCATGAATCTACTAGTTGCATAGATCAAAAGTCCCTTACCGACCATAAGCCAAAAGGATCAGAAAATATGATGGCACCCATGTAAACATAGCAAGATATTATATAGATTCAAACATGGCAGAAACAGAATTATGAAGGCATGTAGATGAGCTTGTACCACTCACTACAGAGCAATACATGGCATGGCAAGGCACCCAACAGTAAGAAGGCATGTTTGTGAAGCTAAGCATGGCAAGAGCAAGTCCATAGGGTACATGGAACACTAGCAACAATCATGGTAACAACTGAACTTAATGTTAACAGGCTGACATCAACATTTTCAAGCAACTTTGGAGCAAGATATGAACAAGCTACAGCAAGCTATAATTGCAACCAGGGGCATGTATGGTTAGAGGATGACATGTAGATCAGAACATATTTAGTGATCATCTCCAGATTATGCATAGAATGATTAGTAGAAACATGTTTATATAGCATCACGAAATAACAGATTCAGCCTAGCAAAACAGCAACATCAAGTACACTACTTAACAAGCTCGATACACTCACCACAAGTCATTGCATGACAAGATAAGCATAGCATCATCAAGAAGAGATGTTTATGTAACAATCCAAGGCAAGAACAAGTCCATAGCATGCAAGGATCAACTATAGCAACCTTGGCAAAATTGATTAACAAGTAAACAATCTGCCAGGAAACATTTTGAAGCAAAAGTAGAGCACTCAAATGACATGCTAGACTACTCCATAATTACAAACAAGGCCATGAATGGATAGACAATAACCACATGTTCAAAACACCCTTACTGAAGTATCTCAAAATATGCATGGATCTCTCTGTAGCATCAAGTTTACATGGCATCAAAATAACATCAAAACAGGGACTAAAATCAGCAACATCACGACGCCTAGTTTGCATGCTTGTGCTAGTCACCACGTTGATCACAAAAATACATGGTAATCACCTCTGTAAAGAAGACATAGCATAGATCAAAACACACGTAGACATCAACCTCATAGGATGCACACATCAATCATGGCAAAAATGACAAAAGAGCTCGTTCTGTTAACACACAGCAGAATACATCATGAAGCACTCTTACAACAATGATTCAGGCATCACGATGAACTCAAATGAATAAAATGCAATGGAACGAAATGATGTACTCGTTGAGACGAACAATTTGACATATTACACGCCCAAAACGGAGCTACGGATGCAGAGATACAACAGGTCAAACATGGCATGAAAATTACACGGATTCGAGGACTTTGCAGTTTTCTGAAAGAAAAAACCGACGGGCGTGGTTTAGCTATAATGTGCACTGGGCGGGGAATAGGGCATCTCACCATGGGCTAAGCCCAGTTGAGGAGGAGGGAGCTGGGCCAGGCCTGGGCCGGTCGAAGCTGGGCCACGGGGCCCACGGGCGCTGGGGATTGGCCTCCCATGCTCCTGCACGAGCAGGAGGCCATGGCGCGGCGGTGCGGTCCTCCGACGAGGCGAGGCCGGCGAGGGGAGGCCGGAGAGGCGCAGATCTGGACGGGGACGGCTGGGATCGACGGATCCGGGCGGCAGCTTGCCGGATCCGGGCACGGCGGCTGCGGAGCTCGGAGCTAGGGGCGGCGCCATGGCGGGGTTCCTGCGGGGAGAGAGAGAGAGTGAGGAAGGAGGAGAGCAGGACGGGAGATGGCGGAGGTGGCGACCTGGGACGGCGGAGAGGGCGGCTCCGGCGACGGCTGGAGGAGGCCGGCAGTGGGATCCGCTGGGTTGCCGGCGATGACTGCGGGGTGGAACCGCTCGGGCACCGAGCTGGAGGTGCGAGGCGAGGCGGGGAGTGGGCGGCGGCGGCGAGGTGCGCCGGCAGGCGGCGGGGAGCGGCGCTCGGCCCCGCGGCGGGTGGCTGCGGGCCTCGGGGCCCAGATCGGGGCCCGGGCGGGCCTGACGCGGGCCTGGCGGCGGCGTGCGGTGGGAACGGCGGCGGCGGGGACACGTGGCGGGAGGCGATTGGTCGGAGGGCGGCGGCGGACATGTCCAGCCCCAGTCGGACGCGTCCGGCGGCGCGGGGAGAGGCTAGGCTAGGGTTTCGGGGGGAATAGACCGCGAATTTCCGGGGAGGTCTAGTTTTATAGGTAGAGGGAGCTAGGAGAGTCCAAATGAGGTGCGGTTTTCGCCCACACGATCGTGATCGAACGACCGAGAGCATGGAGGGGAGTTAGATGGGTTTTGGGCCACTTTGGGAGGGGTGTTGGGCTGCAAAGAGAGAGGGTCTATACGGTTACCCGGTTAACCGTTGGAGTATCAAACGACCTCCAAATGGCATGAAACTTGACAAGCGGTCTACCGGTGGTATACCAAGGCCACTTGACAAGCCTCAGTCCATTCCGAGAACGTTTAACACCCGCTCACAATGAGAGACGAAAGGGGAGCGCCGGAGGGCATAGGAGCGCCAGATTGCAAAACGGAGAACGGGGAAAAGGCTCGGATGCATGAGACGAGCACGTATGCAAAATGAAATGCACATGATGACATGATAAAATGCAACACGCAAGCAAATGACATGGCAATGACGGCGAATAACTGACAGACACCTGGCGCATCGGATCCGGGGCGTTACAACACTCCTCCACTAACAAGAGATCTCGTCCCGAGATCTTAGGACCGAGACGGAAGGGAAAAGGGATGAGGTGAAAACAAGAACTGAAGAGAAGAAGCCAAGAATCAAGAGCACTCGAGAAGAAGAGAGGAACGGCGAGAATGATGGGAATCGAAGGCTCACTGAATCAGATAGACTATGAAACAACTCTGATTAGAACGAGATAAGAAACAAATAAGACTGAAAGGATTTAGGCAGCACTCCGGTTAAAACATGGAGGAATAGAACACGAACTTCACAAGATGGGATGGCACTTGACGAGATGAACAACGCAAAGCCTCCGGAAGAATTGAAAGAACCGAATGAAAAGAACTTAGAAGGAAGGGTTGAACGGAGTTGTTGAGAAAATCAACAACGAAAGAATAAGCTTGTCGTGGACTTATGGATAACATCTCAGAAATTATGAGGTGATAACCAGCCGCAAACGGAAATGATTGGATAACTTAGAAGAACGAAGAAATGCAAAACTCCACTTCACAAGAATACGAAGAATTAATTGCACTTCGAGATGCGAGAAGAAAAGATACTTGAACTCCTTCGATAAGAATCTTGATGAACCCTTGAAGAATGAATTAAATCATGAAGAACCACCATGAAGAACTCCGGTAACAAAAGGATGATGAGATAGAATCAAGGAAGAAAGAATAAGATGAGCCTTGCGATGATTTAGATGGAGGTTCCGACAAAATGGCCGAGGAAAATTGAACTCCGGGAAAAGAAAAGATGAAAACACTTGGAACTAGAATTTATTCATTAAGAACAAACTCCGAAGGAAGGGATTAATCACTTGGATGAAATAAGAATAAGATTTATTGTATGCTTATCCTTCATCAAATTAAATTGATGACAAGCAATGGATTTTGCATATTACTTATTCTTCTTGAAAAGGATTGAGAAGTGACATATCGCAAACTTGAGAAGGGATAACACCAAACTTGAGAGAGTCTTCATGAACCACCGGTAGGACTGGAAAGATCGAATGGATTAAAATGCTAATCAAGGAAAAAGAATCTTGAATGAACCACCATAAGAATTTGAAAATGACTGAAGAAAGAGAATGAATCACCGGGATAATTGGATAACGGTAGCTGTAATGTGAGGACAAGAATTCTTCTGTAATAATGGCCTCCGGTGAAAAGAAATAGAATAACAACTTCTGACATACTCCGAATAGGTAAGAAAAGAATATCTGACAAATGAAACAATTCGAGAGGATAACATGAAGCTAGAACCACGAATCTTCGAGAGAACGGACAAGGTTTAGAGGAAAAACTCTTCTTCGGTCTTCAAATGACGACGGGAAACACCACCAAAATTATTGAGATACTCCGGGAGAATGAAAAAGCGAAGAGGTAGAACCCGAGTTGCAAAGAATTTGAACGAGATCTTGGATAAGAAATGTGACTGATGGGATCCATTCTTACGTCACACTTTGAAAAGAATTTGGAATAACTCCGGGGAAATTAGAAGAGTCAGGTAAGATCCTGGGAAAAGACCCGTGGGTTAGGGCCCACTGAAGAGATAACACCGTTGGAAAGGATTGTTGAGCAGATGGATGATGCACCGGAACAATTAAAATCTTTGAATGAGGTGACAACCTCGAATTAATTGGAACACAGACGAATCTCCTGAGATGTCTTGAACTCCGGAATTAATGAATGGCGAGAGGCAAACGAGCAGGGAAAACACTTGAGCAGAGCAAAAGAATGTAATCACTACCAAAAATTAGAATTGAGTCCACCGGAGAAGAAAAGAGATGAAGAATGTCCACCGAGACGAGAATTCACCGGTTGAAATAATTTACGAAAGACTGAAGAGGTTCCGCACTGTGACACTCCAAAATTTTTGTGATTTTGTTTTCAGGAAGAGCCTTGCTTGGTTTGAAAGAAGGTCATTTAAACCCTTCCTAAAAACCATCTTCTAAGTTTGCCCTCTCAAAAAAATCCTTTCCTTGGATTTAGTTTCTTTTAAAAAGAAAACCCTTTTAGTTTTGGGCTTTTATTTGGTTTTGATCCCTTCTAAATTTTACCATGCCTCCTATGGTGAAATTTTCCCCAAAACCCCTCCTCCCACTTTGGTACAACCCAAACATTCTGTCCAAACTAATAAAATCAATTTTTGGATTTTATTCCAATTATTTCTCCTCCCAAAACAATTCTGTCTTTTCTTTTGAGCCTAGGTGGATTGCAAAGCAAGTACCCTAATGCTTTTGACTTTTGACCTCAACTCAACACCCCTGGATAGTCCTTTGTACCCACAACCCAGAACCATCTTGATCCACTCTTCTCCTGTTCAAATATTTCAAATTTCACTCACTGCAAGTTTGGACCAGATTTGCCAAATTTGGTGAAATTCATATCTACACCTCTCCAAAAATTCCACAAATATTCATGCAGCCTCTAGATGCAATGAGAGACCCCTCCACGAAAAACCAGCTCAGGGAAAAATCCCTACATGCCTAGATCATTCTGTTGAACACCTTGCATGCACTATTTCTGTTCATCTTCAGTTAAGTTCAGAGTTTCAGTGTCGATTTTCGTCAGAATTCAGTCACATGCTCACAGTGCACTTGGCACATTGCTCACGACCAAGCTTGCTTGTCCGGAGCCTCACACGCGCGCTTGGCGCCTTCTTGGCGTCGGTGGCGCCCTGACCCGCCTGCTCTGGTGTGCTTTGCGGCGGCCGAATCACCATAGTGGCCGACAGGGAGCAGAACAGCGGCATAACACCGTTCGGTGCCGCCCAAACCCCCTGGTGGCTCCGCGTGGCCATTTCCTCGCCAACGAATGCATGCAGCACCGTCGCCGTGGCGCGGCACGCACAGAGCATGCTCCCTGCCACCGACGGGCCCGCACCGCCCCGTTCCGTCGAGCTTCCCCTAAGCAACCAAATCCCGACGCGGTTAGCACCTAAACGGAACCAGGAGACACCCACGACGACGCTCAACCTCTGAACCCTCCCGTGCAACCGCAGCGCCGCCGTAATCACCTCGCCGGAGAACCCCGTTCTCGGCAACCGCCTCGGGGCGGCTATATATAGCACGCCGAGCTTGCTCTCGCCCCCGCACGACTCCACCACCTCACCAGACCCCGCCCAGCCACTGAACGAGCCTCGAGGGGCCTTTCCTCCTCGACTTCGGCCACCTCCGTCCACCTCGGGCTCCGGCATCGTTCACTCCGGTGAGGTCATCTCCGGTGCCCTAACCTCGTTAGACACCTTCTCATGCTATCGCGAGTCTAACCCCCTCCCCAATTCCACCGCCACAACTATCTCCGACGAGTTCCCCGACCACCCGAATCGCCGTCCGCCGGAGCAAGCGTCGCCGCCGACGTGGTACTCGTCGGCGACCACCACCACCTCCCACAGACGCGGAATGGCGCCCTGAACACGGAGGTACTCTCCGATCTCCCTGCCTCGCCGTGGATCGCCGCCGGCGACCACCGCGGCTCTCGGGCGCCGACGAGCCTCGACTCCCTCGTTTGAAATTTCAAACCTGATGGGTGGGACCCGCCCGTCAGCCTCTCCTTTGTTTTTTTGAATCAGTTACTGAAAGCGTATTCTGACAAATATGCTTTCACTCTGAACCGTTTTTCTGGATTTTTCTGCAAAGCCCCCTGGAAGTTTTCTGTTTCATTACAGATGGGTCCTTGGGTTAAAACCCTTATAACTTTTTAACAGAAAGGAATTTTTGAGTGATTCTTTTTCTGGCCTCTTCAAATTTTTGTCTAGTTTTTTATCATGTTTATTTGAAAAATATTTGGAACACTTTTCTATACACTCACGGTATTTACGTTGCGTACGTATTTTTCTTATACCGTAGATACCGGAGGAGGTGATGGAGCTGCAAACTTCGCATAGTTAGACTCTGACTACTCCGAACCAGGAAAGCATGTTTGAACTCTTGATATGATGAGTGTTGTTGCATGTTTGCATTGTAGTATGGTCATGGCATGTTTAGGAACATCACTTTAAATGTTATGTTACATGCACATAATCGGAAAGTAAGCGTTATATTGTTGGATACATGTTTGCATAGCCATGTGTTGGCATGAGGATGGGTAAGATGGCAGTGCTGTGACATGCCAGTCTTATGCCAGATTATTTGACTTCCGTGTCATCATGAAACAAATCACATTTCCATTCATTCCTTCCTACTGTCACATGTTTTCCGAAAGGAATATGGCATAGTAAGTTGCAAATCGTTTTCCTGGTACACACCAAATAGAGAGGCCGGGGTGAGGGTTCCATGGCCCTGGATTAAAGCCCGTCATCCGGTCAGGGGGCATGGGTGTTTCTGGTTGGGACCGAGAGGGGGGCACCCCTTAGAGCGCACGTATAGAAATTTGATCCCATGCTATTCGAGGTTGTGGCCTCCCCGTCTCAAAGTTTTTCTTGGACGTTGTCCAGGGTGATTCCTGGCATCGTGAGGTGAAATGGGTGTGTACTAGTTAAATGGAACTAGTCCTTCGTGACTACGGAAATCCGTTGGCTGTGGTCAGTTCATCCAAACTCTGGAGAGTCCTAAATCTTTCAATTATATTGTACTTTCTTCAAGTACTATATTCATCTTATCTTGGCAGGTATCAGCCTCAGTGACAAAACTCCGGTGGGATTTATGTGTGATAAATCCGGTTAAAAGATTATTCTTGTGGATGGACTAATCTTTTTATTTACATTTATTACAAGCCCTGTCTGCGATGTCGCTCAGACGTCCGATGGTGGCAGACCTGTTATTTACTTTTGTTATAGGCCCTGTCTATGATGTCGACCAAACGTCCGACTGTGGAGTTTCTTTTAAAGCCCTTTATGTGATGTCGCCTAGACATCCGACTGTGGCATTTCTTTAAAGCCCTTTATGTGATGTCACCTAGACGTCCGACTGTGGCATTTTTTTTAAAGCCCTTTATGTGATGTCGCCCAGACGTCTGACTGTGGCATTTTTTTTAAAGCCCTTTATGTGATGTCGCCCAGACGTCCGATT
>NC_041381.1:624582055-624592892 GCF_002162155.2 Triticum dicoccoides
GCCCGACTGTGGCATTTTTTTGAAAGCCCTTTATGTGATGTCACCCAGACGTCCGACTATGGCATTTTTTTAAAGCCCTTTATGTGATGTCGCCCAGACGTCCGACTGTGGCATTTCTTTTAAAGCCCTTTATGTGATGTCGCCTAGACGTACGACTGTGGCATTTCTTTTAAAGCCCTTTATGTGATGTCGCCCAGACGTCCGACTGTGGCATTTCTTTTAAAGCCCTTTATGTGGTGTCGCTAAGACGCCCGACTGCGGCATTTCTTTTAAGCCCTTTATGTGGTGTCGCTTAGACGCCCGACTGCGGTACGCATTTTATTTATTTACCTTTCGAGGCGTCGCTCCAAACACCCGATCGGTTTTCAGATATTTATTTTATTTATCAAGTCCTGCAATGTCACCGTTGTTATATGAGCATCATCCTTTGTTCATGATGCATTCATGCATTCATTGATTATATCTTTTGTCCGAACTGTCTTGTGAGTACTTTCAAGTACTCACCTAGCTTGTTGATTTGGCCAGATGTTGATGAAGGCAATCTCATGGATGAAGAGTTTGATAGCGAGTCCGACGCCTAGAGGAGTCCCAGTCAGTCCCGTGCGATCCTGTCTTGGTCATTGTATTATCCGCTTCCGCAACCCCGAAATAAATTCATCGAGCCTCACCTCGACGCTCCATGAGCTGCCAGTAGAAGTCAAGTTATCCACCACCACTTTTCCTCGAGCTAGTAGCATACCACCACACCCCTGTGTCATTACCGCCCATATGTAAGATATTGGCGAGTTTGTAATAAATTGTTGAGCAGCCTCAGCTCAACCCTGTAATATATTCGATGCTACTGGTTCTCTGTTTATCAAGCTTTTGTCTACCAGAAAGGATGACTTTTCCTATACTGGGTTTAAAAGATCGGTTTTATCAATAAACATTTTATTAAAAAGCCGGTCGTGACAGACTTGGTAACCAGAGCCAGGCTGACTATAGGAAGCCACTAGGTGCGATCGCTAATTGGTTATTAGCATGATAGAGTTATTCATGTTTTTACAAGTGTAGTCATTTTTCTGACAGTCAGCATAAAATTTTATGATCTGATCACTCAGAATTTTTGCCTACTTTTGTAGATGGCCGGCAACGACTGCGAGTCTCAAATGTTCACCAACGTGCCTGAGGGGTTCGTCAAACTCCTCTCCTTCATCGTTCAGGTCGCGATGGGGCCATCCGTGCGCCTAGTCTTCACACTTTATCCACACAAGATCAACGATAGTCTGACTATGCACCAGGCCGCGGTGCATTTCAGGGGAGGCCATGCTGAAATACGCCGCCTCCGATTCGTGGGGAGAGCCATGCCTACAGAAAGGCATGCTATGCAGATGGCTACCCGCGAGACGATAGCCCGTCTTCGGGATGTTCTTCCTGCAATGAAGACCCGTCGCTACCGCTACCTTCCATGCCATGTGCCTTACACCTGTCACTACTCTTTCTCTTGCCCCAGAGGAGAGCGAGACGAAGCCTTTGAGATACTTGTCGAGTACCTCCGAGCCCTGGAGGCAGCATTCGACTGCATGGTGGATGACCTCGTAGCTGCATGCATGGACTCAGTTCATGGCTGTGCTGCTAACAGGAGGGAACTCCTGCACACTGCTCCACCACTGACTTTTGTGTCATCCGCAGCCTCTCACTCACCTACCATACTCGCCTCTGCTCGTCGTCTACCTACCACAGAGGAGTTTAACCAGGCTATTGCACCCACTCCCGTCCGCTCTGCACCACTTGTTGCACCCACTCCCATACGTGCTACCCCACCTATTCCACCCACTCGTATTCGTGTTATTCCGCCTACGGCACCTGCTCCATCAGCTCAGCACAACGTTTCTCGTCTGGAACCTATTAGCGAGGAGGAGGTTGATTCCCCAGCGTCTCTGCGTCTCACCCTCGGCAGGCCAAGGGAGATCCTCACCATCGCCGACTAAGTACGCATAGACGCCATGCGATGTATCGACTTGTGTAATATGTTTTTATGTACATAGGTTGTGAGAAGTAGCCTATTTGCGCATCATGTAGGATCTGGAGGAGTGCACTAGTTTAAATAACATGTCAGGATTATGTACGCATATCCTGAGTGATGTAATGTATAATTATGCCCGCGTGTAAGATATGCACTAGTCCTTCTTCGCGTGAAATCGCGTGTTTCCAAAAATATCCTGGAGTTTTAAAATGTTCTTTGTGTGTGATTTCATTGACTTTTGCGACTCTCTTTCTTATCTTACGAGTTCACAAAATATATCCCCAGAGTGAAAGATGTCTCGTCCTTGGACGCGCTCCATGCCAACTCAGCCAGAAGAAAATTATGGCACACCGCAGAACCACAATTTCACTCAGGGTCAGACAAGTCAACAGGACAGTGAAACCGCTTTTACACAAGTTTGTCGTTTGTATGAACAGAGTCAGCAGCAACACCAGGAAATGATGAACCAATTCATCAATATGGGAAGTAACCGTGGTCAGTATCAACCGCAATCCAAATTATCTGAGTTACAAAAGACGCGTCCTCCAACATTTTCTCATACTGACAAGCCTCTTGAGGCCGATGACTGGCTTCGAGACATGGAGAGAAAATTAATTATCACACAGTGTTCGGACCGTGAAAAAGTATTGTATGCACCACACTATCTCACAGGAGCAGCTGCATCATGGTGGGAAAACTTCCTGCACATGCACCCCAACAAAAATGAAATCACCTGGGAACATTTCAAAGAAGGTTTTCGTAGGGCACATATTCCTAAGAGTGTCATGAAAATCAAGAAGAAAGAATTTGATGAACTCAAGCAAAGGGCCATGACAGTGTCAAAATACAACAGCCAATTCACTCTGCTGTCTCGCTACGCCAATGAAGAACGCATGACCGAGAGCAAGAAGATGGAAAAATTCTTGGAAGGCCTGGCACCCGCCCTTAAGTGCCAGCTAGTTGTGCATACCTTTCCAGATTTTAAAACACTGGTGGATAAGGCTATTACCCTGGAAAATGAGCGACGTAGCCTGGAAGATTTCCGCAAACGAAAAAGGGACCAGACTACTTTTGCTCACAATCACAGAAGCAAGAAGGAATTTCAGAAGGGGGATTCACACAAAACCCCGACGATTAATTCACGTCCAATCAAGAATTTCCATGCAAGAGACAAAGAGTTCACCTATCGCACATGCGTTACCTATTATGCTTGTGGAGAAGAAGGGCACTATGCTAAGCAGTGCCCCAAGCCAAGGAGCTTAACCCCGAAGCTCAATAATGGTGGAAATAATTCAGCACCAAAGCGAAGCAATTTCAACCCCAACAACAACCACCGGAAAGGTCACTTGAACCACGTGACCCGAGAGGAAGCACAGAACACCCCAGATATCGTACTCGGTACGTACCCCGTCAACACAATACCTGCCATGGTTTTGTTTGATTCTGGAGCTTCTCACTCATTCGTTTCAAAAAGTTTTGCTTTGCAAAATAATTTTTTGATGCTTCCCTTGGAAAAATCAATGATCATCAAGTCCCCTGGAATTAAGCAAGCGACCCAGAGTTACTGTCAAGGAGTGGTTATTGAATTTGAAGGATTGAAGTTTTACGCCAACCTTATTGTACTGGAAAGCAAAGGACTGGATGCCATCCTAGGAATGGATTGGTTAACCACCAACAAAGGTTTTATTGACTGCTTCAACCGTACCGTGATTCTCACACACCATCATGGAAAGAAAATAAAAGTTTCAGCCAAAGAGAGACAAATACCTCGGCAACCTAGATTAAACGAGGTGGACATTTCTGAGCTGAACAAGGTTCCAGTAGTATGTGAATTCCCAGACGTATTTCCAGAAGAACTACCAGGCATGCCACCAGAACGAGAGATAGAATTCAGCATTGAGCTAGCACCCGGAACCGCTCCTATTTACAAGAAACCTTACAGAATGGCACCATCCGAATTGGTAGAGTTGAAGAAGCAAATAAAAGAATTATTGGAGAAAGGATACATACGAGCCAGCTCCTCACCTTGGGGTTCTCCAATTTTATTTGCCAAGAAGAAGGATGGAACAATGAGGTTGTGTATTGATTATCGAGCTCTCAACATGGTCACAATCAAGAACAAATACCCAATGCCCTGAATAAATGATTTATTCGATCAGCTCGCACAGGCCAAAGTCTTCTCAAAAATTGACTTGAGATCAGGATACCACCAATTAAAAGTACGAACAGAAGATATTCCCAAGACCGCATTCACCTCCAGATATGGGCTCTATGAGTTCACAGTGATGCCATTCGGACTAACCAACGCCCCCGCATATTTTGTTCACCTCATGAACAAAGTATTTATGAAGTATATGGACAAGTTTGTTGTGGTATTCATCGATGATATTCTGATATATTCCAAAACACCAGAAGAGCACGCCGAACATCTCAGGATTGTACTAGGAGAACTCAGGAAACATCAACTGTACGCCAAATTCAGCAAATGTGAATTTTGGCTAAAACAGGTGGGTTTTCTGGGTCACGTGCTAACCCAGGAAGGTATTGCAGTAGACCCAGAAAAAGTCAAGGCCGTACTTGGCTGGAAACCACCAGCTAACGTAACGGACGTACGGAGTTTCTTGGGAATGGCAGGATATTATCGGAGATTTATTGAAGGATTCTCTACTATAGCAAAGCCCATGACACAATTGCTCAAGAAAGGCAAGAAGTTTGAATGGACAGAAGCATGTGAGAAAAGCTTCCAATAGCTAAAAAGCAAATTAACAACGGCACCAGTACTAATTTTGCCCGATATACACAAGAATTTTGATGTATATTGTGACGCATCCCGGAAAGGCCTCGGATGCGTATTGATGCAAGAAGGCAAGGTAGTGGTGTATGTCTCTAGACAACTACGCAAGCATGAGGAAAATTACCCCACTCATGACTTGGAATTAGCAGCGGTCATTCATGCACTCAAGGAATGGAGACACTTCCTACTTGAGAATCATTGTGAGATATACACAGACCATAAGAGTCTTAAGTATATTTTCACACAACCAGAGTTAAATTTACGGCAACGACGCTGGTTAGAGTTGGTGAAGGATTATGATGTTGGAATCCACTATCATCCCAGAAAAGCAAATGTTGTGGCTGATGCACTTAGTCGAAATCCCAGCACGGACGACGACAGTATACCAAAGTTGAGGCCAGAATTTCAGCAGGAATTTGCCCGACTCAATCTAATAATGGTTACCGAAGGCAGTGTGTCGAATATAGAAATACAGCCTACCCCGATGGAAAGGATCAAGGAAGCCCAGCACGGACACCCCAGCATTGAGGGCATAAAAAGAAAAGTGAGTTTGGGAAGAGCCTCAGAATTCAACGTAGATGAGCAAGGAATATTGTGGTACGGAGAGAGGCTATGCGAACCAAATGTCAAGGACCTCAAACAGCAGATATTGACTGAAAGTCACACAACTCCGTATTCAATCCATCCTGGAGGGACAAAAATGTACAAAGACCTTCAGGAAAATTTTTGGTGGCACGGTATGAAGAGAGATATAGCCACGTTCATTGCATGCTGTGAGTCTTGTCAACGTATCAAGGCCGAGCACCAAAAACCGGCCGGACTGTTACAGCCAAATAAGATACCCGAGTGGAAATGGGACGAGATTGGAATGGACTTTATCGTTGGACTGCCATGGTCACGACACGGAAACGATGCCATATGGGTCATAACCGACAGATTAACCAAGGTGGCACATTTTATTCCGGTAAAAACAACTTACACCACTCAGAGACTAGCCCGACTTTATCTTGCCCGTATCGTCTGCCTGCATGGAGTCCCTAAGACTATCATCTCCGATAGAGGCACATAGTTCGTCTCTACATTCTAGGATCACCTACAACAGGCACTGGGAACCCAACTAGCCTTCAGTACCGCATACCATCCCCAGACTGATGGACAGACATAACGCGTAAACCAAATCCTAGAAGACATGCTAAGAGCCTGTGTCCTCACCTACGGGAACAGTTGGGAAGAAAGTTTGCCGTATGCAGAGTTCGCATACAACAACAGCTATCAAGCCAGCTTGCAAATGGCACCCTTTGAAGCTCTATATGGGAGAAGATGTCGTACCCCGCTAAATTGGTCAGAAACCGGAGACAACCATATTTTTGGCCCAGATATGCTCAAGGAGGCCGAGGAGAAAGTTAAGACAATTAGAGAACGAATCAAAACAGCTCAAAGTCGGCAAAAGAGTTATTACGACCGAAAGCATCGGGAAATCAGTTTTGAACCCGGAGAATTGGTATACCTAAGAGTTTCTCCTATGAAGGGTCTGCAACGATTCAGGATTAAGGGGAAACTAGCACCAAGATTCATCGGACCATTTCATATAGTGGCCCGACGAGGCAAGGTAGCCTACCAGCTAGACCTACCCAGAGACTTATCCGGTATCCACAACATGTTTCACATCTCGCAGTTGAGAAAATACATGAGCAACCCAGAGAAGCAAGTTTCACATGAGTATATTGACGTGCAACTGGACCTCACTTACCGGAAGCACCCAATAAAAATATTAGAAGAGTCTGAGAGGAGGACCCAACAGAAAACCATTAAGTTTTTCAGAGTTCAATGGAGTAATCACACCGAGGATGAAGCAACATGGGAGAGCGAGGAATTCCTTCGAATAGAGCACCCACACCTGTTTAAGGATCAGCTGAAATCTCGGGGACGAGATTTTTCCTAAGGGGGTAGGTGCTGTGACACTCCAAAATTTTTGTGATTTTGTTTTCAGGAAGAGCCTTGCTTGGTTTGAAAGAAGGTCATTTAAACCCTTCCTAAAAACCATCTTCTAAGTTTGCCCTCTAAAAAAAATTCTTTCCTTGGATTTAGTTTCTTTTAAAAAGAAAACCCTTTTAGTTTTGGGCTTTTATTTGGTTTTGATCCCTTCTAAATTTTACCATGCCTCCTATGGTGAAATTTTCCCAAAAACACCTCCTCCCACTTTGGTACAACCCAAACATTCTGTCCAAATTAATAAAATCAATTTTTGGATTTTATTCCAATTATTTCTCCTCCCAAAATAATTCTGTCTTTTCTTTTGAGCCTAGGTGGATTGCAAAGCAAGTACCCTAATGCTTTTGACTTTTGACCTCAACTCAACACCCCTGGATAGTCCTTTGTACCCACAACCCAGAACCATCTTGATCCACTCTTCTCATGTTCAAATATTTCAAATTTCACTCACTGCAAGTTTGTACCAGATTTGACAAATTTGGTGAAATTCATATCTACACCTCTCCAAAAATTCCACAAATATTCATGCAGCCTCTAGATGCAATGAGAGACCCCTCCAAGAAAAACCAGCTCAGGGAAAAATTCCTACATGCCTAGATCATTCTGACGAACACCCTGCATGCACTGTTTCTGTTCATCTTCAGTTAAGTTCAGAGTTTCAGTGTCGATTTTCGTCAGAATTCAGTCACATGCTCACAGTGCAGTTGGCACATTGCTCACGGCCTAGCTTGCTTGTCCGGAGCCTCACACGCGTGCTTGGCGCCTTCCTGGCGTCGGTGGCGCCCTGGCCCACCTGCGCCGGCATGCTTTGCGGCGGCCGAATCACCGTAGCGGCCGACAGGGAGCAGAACGGCGGCATAACACCGTTCGGCGCCGCCCAAACCCCCTGGTGGCTTCGTGTGGCCATTTGCTCGCCAGCGCACACATGCAGCACCGTCGCTGTGGCACGACACGCATAAAGCGTGCTCCCTGCCGCCGACGGGCCCGCACCGCCCCGTTCTGTCGAGCTTCCCCTAAGCAACCAAATCCCGATGCGGTTAGCACCTAAACGGAACCAGGAGACACCCACGACGACGCTCAACCTCTGAACCTTCCCATGCAACCGCAGCGCCGCCGAAATCACCTCGCCGGAGAACCCCGTTCTCGGCAACCGCCTCGGGGCGGCTATATATAGCACCCCGAGCTTGCTCGCGCCCCCGCACGACTCCACCACCTCACCAAACCCCGCCCAGCCACTGAAGGAGCCTCGAGGGGCCTTTCCTCCTCGACTCCGGCCACCTCCGTCCGCCTCGGGCTCCGGCATCGTTCACTCCGGTGAGGTCATCTCCGGCGCCCTAACTTCGTTAGATACCTTCTCATGCTATCGCGAGTCTAACCCCCTCCCCAATTCCACCTCCGCAGCTATTTCCGACGAGTTCCCCGACCACCCGAATCGCCGTCCGCCGGAGCAAGCGTCGCCGCCGACGTGGTACTCGCCGGGGACGACCACCACCTCCCACAGACGCGGAATGTCGCCCTGAACACGGAGGTACTCTCCGATCTCCCTGCCTCGACGTGGATCGCCGCCGGCGACCACCGCGGCTCTCGGGCGCCGACGAGCCCCGACTCCCTCGTTTGAAATTTCAAACCTGACGGGTGGGACCCGCCTGTCAGCCTCTCCTTTGTTTTTTTTGAATCAGTTACTGAAAGCGTACTCTGACAAATACGCTTTCACTCTGAACCGTTTTTCTGGATTTTTCTGCAAAGCCCCCTGGAAGTTTTCTGTTTCATTACAGATGGGTCCTTGGGTTAAAACCCTGATGACTTTTTAACAGAAAGGAATTTTTGAGTGATTCTTTTCTGTCCTCTTCAAATTTTTGTCTAGTTTTTTATCATATTTATTTGAAAAATATTTGGAACACTTTTCTGTACACTCACGGTATTTACGTCGCGTATGTATTTTTCTTATACCGTAGATACCGGAGGAGGTGACGGAGCTGCAAACTTCGCACAGTTAGACTCCGACTACTCCGAACCAGGCAAGCATGTTTGAACTCTTGATATGATGAGTGTTGTTGCATGTTTGCATTGTAGTATGGTCATGGCATGTTTAGGAACATCACTTTAAATGTTATGTTACATGCACATAATCGGAAAGTAAGTATTATGTTGTTGGATACATGTTTGCATAGCCTTGTGTTGGCATGAGGATGGGTAAGATGGCAGTGTTGTGACATGCTAGTCTTATGCCAGATTATTTGACTTTCGTGTTATCGTGAAACAAATCACATTTCCATTCATTCCTTCCTACTGTCACATGTTTTCCGAAAGGAATATGGCATAGTAAGTTGCAAATCGTTTTCCTGGTACACACCAAATAGAGAGGCCGGGGTGAGGGTTCCATGGCCCTAGATTAAAGCCCGTCATTCGGTCAGGGGGCATGGGTGTTTCCGGTTGGGACCGAGAGGGGGGCACCCCTTAGAGCGCGCGTATAGAAATTTGATCCCATGCTATTCGAGGTTGTGGCCTCCCCGTCTCAAAGTTTTTCTTGGACATTGTCCAGGGTGATTCCTGGCATCGTGAGGTGAAATGGGTGTGTACTAGTTAAATGTCTTTCTACTGAAATACCGTAAACGGAACTAGTCCTTCGTGACTACGGAAATCCGTTGGCTGTGGTCAGTTCATCCAAACTCTGGAGAGTCCTAAATCTTTCAATTATCTTGTACTTTGTTCAAGTACTATATTCATCTTATCTTGTCAGGTATCAACCTCAGTGACAAAACTCCGGTGGGATTTATGTGTGATAAATCCGGTTAAAAGATTATTCTTGTGGATGGACTAATCTTGTTATTTACATTTATTACAAGCCCTGTCTGCGATGTCGCACAGACGTCCGACGGCGGCAGACCTGTTATTTACTTTTGTTATAGGCCCTGTCTGTGATGTCGCCCAGACGTCCGACTGTGGCGTTTCTTTTAAAGCCCTTTATGTGATGTCGCCTAGACGTCCGACTGTGGCATTTCTTTAAAGCCCTTTATGTGATGTCGCCTAGACGTCCGACTGTGGAATTTTTTTAAAGCCCTTTATGTGATGTCGCCTAGACGTCCGACTGTGGCATTTTTTTAATGCCCTTTATGTGATGTCGCCCAGACGTCTGACTGTGGCATTTCTTTTAAAGCCCTTTATGTGATGTCGCCTAGACGTCCGACTATGGCATTTCTTTTAAAGCCCTTTATGTGATGTCGCCCAGACGTCCGACTGTGGCATTTCTTTTAAAGCCCTTTATGTGGTGTCGCTAAGACGCCCGACTGCGGCATTTCTTTTAAGCCCTTTATGTGGTGTCGCTTAGACGCCCGACTGCGGCATGCATTTTATTTATTTACCTTTCGAGGCGTCGCTCCAGACACCTGATCGGTTTTTAGTTATTTATTTTATTTATCAAGTCCTGCAATATTGCCGTTGTTATATGAGCATCATCCTTTGTTCATGACGCATTCATGCATTCATTGATTATATCTTTTGTCCGAACTGTCTTGCGAGTACTTTCAAGTACTCACCTGGCTTGTGGATTTGGCCAGATGTTGATGAAGGCGATCTCATGGATGAAGAGTTTGATAGCGAGTCCGACGCCTAGAGGAGTCCCAGTCAGTCCCGTGCGATCCTGTCTTGGTCATTGTATTATCCGCTTCCGCAACCCCGAAATAAATTCATCGAGCCTCACCTCGACGCTCCATGAGCTGCCAGTAGAAGTCAAGTTATCCACCACCACTTTTCCTCGAGCTAGTAGCATGCCACCACACCCCTGTGTCATAACCGCCCATATGTAAGATATTGGCGAGTTTGTAATAAATTGTTGAGCAGCCTCAGCTCAACCCTGTAATATATTCGATGCTACTGGTTCTCTGTTTATCAAGCTTTTGTCTACCAGAAAGGATGACTTTTCCTATACTGGGTTTAAAAGATCGGTTTTATCAATAAACATTTTATTGAAAAGCCGGTCGTGACACGCACGAATGAGATAGGGAGTCGAGAGAGAGACAGACTCCTGGAAGAAAAGGGTGGGAGGG
>NC_041381.1:624593194-624594690 GCF_002162155.2 Triticum dicoccoides
AAACAAAGGCACGTGGAAGGGAGAACCAACGAATATCTTGAAGAGAAAACACCGGTTGAAATCGTTGAGGAAAGAAAACAAAGACTTCGCACGAGTAGGATGGATACTCGATTACGGACTCCGGTTCCGAGAAGAAGAAGGGTGGGCGGGTGGGAAGAAAACAACTGAGGATAGAGAAACAACTTCGTAGAGAGCAAACTGAGGATTGAACTTGCAAAAATGGAGAGGGTCGAATCACCTTGACGAGAAATGCACCGGATCAAAAGAGCTGAGGGACAACGATTGGAAAACCAGCTGCGTGATCCTAAAGAAAATTTGAAGGGGAAGAGAAGTAATTCAAAACACCTACGTCAAGATTCCTTACCAGAGCGACGAAGGGGATGAGGAGTAAAAAGAATTCCTACTTTGCGATATAACTAGACGCCGAAAACAGTTTTCTAGACTCAACAACGGCCAAACTACACTATCAATCAAGGGGGCTCCTAGGGTCGGTCGAGGCTCTAATACCAACTTGTCACGCCCAATATGCGACCCTATCCAAAAGGAACTCGAAGGTCCCACCAAGGATAGACCCGCATATTGAAACGCTTTTGCAAGCTGGATATCATTACATCAATATTACATAATAGATGGGGATACATACAAAAGGCATACAATGCCACATGAATACATCATCACAATACATTAGAGCATCATCCGACTACGGATGAAACACAAACAGAAACTCAAACGACATCCACCCTGCTAGCCCAGGCTGCCGACCTGGAACCTATCCCCTGATCGAAGAAGGAGAAGAAGAACTCAATGCAAGCAAGCATCGCTCTCGCGTCATGATCATCGCGTAACCTGTACCTGCAACTGTTGTTGTAGTAATCTGTGAGCCACGAGGACTCTGCAATCCCATTACCATGGGTATCAAGACTAGCAAAGCTTAAAGGGAAGGAAGGGGTAAAGTGGTGAGGCTGCAGCAACAACTAAGCATGATATGGTGGCTAACATACGAAAATAAGAGCGAGAAGAGAGCAAGCGGAACGGTCGTGAAACTAGCAATGATCAAGAAGTGATCCTGAACTCCTACTTACGTCAAACATAACCCAGAAACCGTGTTCACTTTTTGGATTCCGCCGAAAAGAGACCATCACGGCTACACACGCGGTTGATGTGTTTTAATTCGGATCTGGTGTCAAGTTATCTACAACCGTACATTAACAAATTCCCATCTGCCTATAACCACAGGCATGGCTTTTGAAAGATTATACCCTGCAGGGGTGTCCCAACTTAGCCCATGACAAGCTCTCGCGATCAACGAAGGAATATACCTTCTCCCAGGAAGACCCGATCAGACTCGGAATCCTGGTTTACAAGACATTTCGACAATGGTAAAACAAGACCAGCAAAGCCTCCCACTATGCCGACAAATCCCGATAGGAGCTGCACATATCTCGTTCTCAGGGCACACCGGATGAGCTAGACGTCAGGTTGGCATAGACCCTGAT
>NC_041381.1:624594928-624616108 GCF_002162155.2 Triticum dicoccoides
GGCCGACCCAAGGGAAAGGTATAGGTGGTGGTGAGGCAAATGGTAAAACCAAAATTGGGCCTTGCTGGAGGAGTTTTATTCAAAGCGAACTGTCAAGGGGGTCCCATAAATCACCCGACCGCGTAAGGAACGCAAAATCCGGGAACATAACACCGATATGACAGAAACTAGGGAGGCAAGAGTGGAACAAAACACCAGGCAAAAGGCCGAGCCTTCCACCCTTTACCAAATATATAGATGCATTAATAATATAAGAGATATTGTGATATCCCAACATAAACCTGTCCACCAGGGAGAAATCTTCAACTTCACCTGCAACTAGCAGCCCTATAAGAGGGCTGAGAAAAGCGGTAACATAGCCAAACAATGGTTTGCATAGGAAAGGTGTCAAAGGTTAGAGGTTCATGGCAGTATGGGAGGCTTGATGAGCAAAAGATAGGTAACACAGCATAGCGATAGAACGAATCAACTAGCATAGCAATGATAGTAGTGAGATCCAGGGTAGCGGTCATCTTGCCTAAAATCCCGCAAGGAAGGAGAACGAGTCCATGAAGAAGACGAACGGATGAAGCTGAACCAAGCGTAGGCGAACGAATCCTCACGATCGCAACGAAACGGGAACTATCGAGAAGAAGCACACAACATGGTAAACACACCACACATGAACAAGGCATGATGCATGAACAAGCATGACGCAAGACAAGACTACATGAAGCTACTCATGGCAAGAGATGATGCAAACAAGAGCAACACATCAAGGCAAGTTTAAATGAGGCCGGGAACAACATATAACAATTCCGGTAAGTCCTCATATGCATATTTCGAAATTGGTCCAGATCCGAACAAACATTAAGTTGAAGTTGTTAAACAGCAAGTTAAGATGCACAAGGATGATCTACATGAGATTCTAGTCAAGTTACATATAAAGATCATTTAGTTCGGAGCTACGACCTAGAAGATATCAGCAAAACAAGATAAACATGGCATTGATGCAAAATGTACACAAACATCAAGCAAACACCTCAAAACAAGGATGCAACATGATAATATGAAGCTACATGCAATTCTAAGCAAGTTTCATATAGAGCACACTCAAAACGGAGCAACGGTTCAACACATACACTCCATACAAGTTTAAAGGACAAGCTGTCCAAAACAGCAACTAGGCATATTGCAAGCATCAAAACAACATGCTACAACATCTCAACATGAAAATAAAAGACATGGGCATGATGTACAGGTAAAGCACAACAAAACATGAACACTGAGCTATCTCCAGAAATCACTAGAACATGCTCAAACACACATGGTAAGATTGCAAGTAATAACAATTTCAGACTTTGCAGAAAGTAACATCACGATGCAATGTTTAGAGCTATCAAACAACATGTTACAGGAACTTATCATGGCAAACAAAGGCATGTCATGAATATACTAGTTGCATAGATCAAAAGTCCCTTACTGACCATAAGCCAAAAGGATTAGAAAATATGATGGCACCCACGTAAACATAGCAAGTTATTATACAGATTCAAACATGGCAGAAACAGAATTATGAAGGCATGTAGATGAGCTTGTACCACTCACTACAGAGCAATACATGGCATGGCAAGGCACCCAACAGTAAGAAGGCATGTTTTTGAAGCTAAGCATGGCAAGATCAAGTTCATAAGGTACATGGAACACTAGCAACAATCATGGTAACAACTGAACTTAATGTTAACAGGCTGACAGCAACATTTTCAAGCAACTTTGGAGCAAGATATGAACAAGCTACAGCAAGCTATAATTGCAACCAGGGGCATGTATGGTTAGAGGATGACATGTAGATCAAAACATATTTAGTGATCATCTCCAGATTATGCATAGAATGAATAGTAGCAACATGTTTATATAGCATCACGAAATAACAGATTCAGCCTAGCAAAACAGCAACATCAAGTACACTACTTAACTAGCTCGATACACTCATCACAAGTCATTGCATGACAAGATAAGCATAGCATAATCAAGAATACATGTTTATGTAACAATCCAAGGCAAGAACAAGTCCATAGCATGCAAGGATCAACTATAGCAACCTTGGCAAAATTGAATAACAAGTAAACAATCTGCTAGGAACATTTTTAAGCAAAAGTAGAGCACTCAAATGACATGCTAGACTACTCCATAATTGCAAACAAGGCCATGAATGGATAGACAATAACCACATATTCAAAACACCCTTACTGAAGTATCTCAAAATATGCATGGATCTCTCTGTAGCATCGAGTTTACATGGCATCAAAATAACATCAGAACAGGGACTAAAATCAGCAACATCACGACGCCTAGTTTGCATGCTTGTGCTAGTCACCACATTGATCACAAAAATACACGGTAAGCACCTCTGTAAAGAAGACATAGCATAGATCAAAACACATGTAGACATCAACCTCATAGGATGCACACATCAATCATGGCAAAAATGACAAAAGAGCTCGTTCTGTTAACAGACAGCAGAAAACATCATGAAGCACTCTTACAATGATGATTCAGGCATCAAGATGAACTCAAATGAATATGATGCAATGGAATGAAATGATGTACTCATTGAGACGAACAATTTGACATATTACACGCCCAAATGGAGCCACGGATGCAGAGATACAACAGGTCAAACATGGCATGAAAATTACACGGATTCGGGGACTTAGCAGTTTTCTGAAAAAAAAACCCGACGGGCGTGGTTTAGCTATAATGTGCACTGGGCGGGAAATATGGCATCTCACCATGGGCTAAGCCAAGTTGAGGAGGAGGGAGCTAGGCCAGGCCTGGGCCGGTCGAAGCTGGGCCGCGGGGCCCACGGGCGCTGGGGATTGGCCTCCCGTGCTCCTGCACGAGCAGGAGGCCATGGCGCGGCGGCGCGGTCCTTCGACGAGGCGAGGCCGGCGAGGGGAGGCCGGACAGGCGCGAATCTGGACGGGGACGGCTGGGATCGACGGATCCGGGCGGCAGCTTGCCGGATCCGGGCGCGGCGGCTGCGGAGCTCGGAGCTAGGGGCGGCGCCATGGCGGGGTTCCTGTGGGGAGAGAGAGAGTGAGGAAGGAGGAGAGCAGGACGGAAGATGGCGGAGGTGGCGACCTGGAACGACGGAGAGGGCGGCTCCGGCGACGGCTGGAGGAGGCCGGCAGTGGGATCCGCTGGGTTGCCGGCGACGACTGCGGGGCGGAACCGCTCGGGCACCGAGCTGGAGGTGCGAGGCGAGGCGGGGAGTGGGCGGCGGCGGCGAGGCGCGCCAGCGGGCGGCGGGGAGCGGCGCTCGGCCCCGCGGCGGGTGGCTGCGGGCCTCGGGGCCCAGATCGGGGCCCGGGCGGGCCTGACGCGGGCCTGGCGGCGGCGCGCGGTGGGAACGGCGGCGGTGGGGACACGTGGCGGGAGGCGATTGGTCGGAGGGCGGCGGCGGACATGTCCAGCCCCAGTCGGACGCGTCCGGCGGCGCGGGGAGAGGCTAGGCTAGGGTTTCGGGGGGAATAGACCGCGAATTTTGGGGGAGGTCTAGTTTTATAGGTAGAGGGAGCTAGGAGAGTCCAAATGAGTTGCGGTTTTCGCCCACACGATCGTGATCGAACGACCGAGAGCATGGAGGGGAGTTAGATGGGTTTTGGGCCACTTTGGAAGGGGTGTTGGGCTGCAAAGAGAGAGGGGCTATACGGTTACCCGGTTAACCGTTGGAGTATCAAACGACCTCCAAATGGCACGAAACTTGACAGGCGGTCTACCGGTGGTATACAAAGGCCACTTGACAAGCCTCGGTCCATTCTGAGAACGTTTAACACCCACTCACAACAAGAGATGAAAGGGGAGCGCCGGAGGGCATAGGAGCGCGGATTGAAAAACGGACAACGGGGAAAAGGCTTGGATGCATGAGACGAGCTCGTATGCAAAATGAAATGCACATGATGACATGATAAAATGCAACACGCAGGCAAATGACATGGCAATCATGGCAAATAACTGACAGACACCTGGCGCATCGGATCCGGGGCGTTACACCAGAGTATGCATCGAGGAAACACAATGAGTCGTGTCCTGCTGTGGCGTCGATGACTTGATCAATTCGGGGGAGTGGGAAAGGGTCCTTTGGACATGCCTTATTTAGGTCTTTGAAATCGACACATAGGCGCCAAGATTTGTCCTTCTTTGGTACCATCACCAGGTTTGCTAGCCAGTCCGGATGTTTTATGTCTCTGATGAATCCGGGTTCCAGCGGTTTTGCTAGCTCCTCTCCCATGGCTTGTCTCTTAGGCTCGGAAAAACGCCGTAGAGTCTGCTTGACGGGTTTAAACCCTTTTAGGATGTTCAGGCTGTGCTCAGCCAGCCTGCGTGGGATTCCTGGCATATCTGAGGGGTGCCAGGCGAAAATGTCCGAATTTTCTTGTAGGAAGTCTCTGAGTGCAGCGTCTACATCGGGTTTTAGTTGTGCCACGATGGAGGCCTTTTTTGTAGGGTCCGTTGGATGGACTTGGAATTTGACTATTTCGTCCGCTGGTTTAAAAGAGGTCGATTTGGATCTCTTGTCTAGTATCACGTCGTCCCTGTCCACCGTAGAGCGCAACGCCGTTAATTCCTCGGCTGCTAGGGCCTCGGATAATGCCTCCAGGGCCAGTGCGGCTGTCTTGTTTTCAGCGCGGAGCGCTATGTCCGGATCACTTGCGAGAGTGATGATTCCGTTGGGTCCGGGCATTTTGAGCTTCATGTACCCATAATGGGGTATGGCTTGGAAAATTGTAAATGCTTGTCGCCCTAGCAGAGCGTGGTATCCGCTGTTGAACGGGGCCACTTGAAACGTGACTTCCTCGGAGATGTAATTATCCGGCGTGCCGAACACCACATCCAGTGTGATTTTTCCTGAACAGCACGCTTCCCGACTAGGAATTATTCCCCTGAAAGTTATGTTGCTTCGCTCAATGCGGCTCCAGTCAATTTCCATTTTTCGCAGGGTTTCCTCGTAGATGAGGTTGAGTCCGCTGCCGTCGTCCATGAGTACCTTTGTAAGTCGGAAGCCGTCCACTATCGGACTGAGGACCAATGCGGCTGGTGCTCGGGCTGTCCGGAATTTAGGTTCGTCACTGGCATTAAATGTGATAGCCGTGTCACTCCATGGGTTTATTGTTGCTACTTGGTAGACTTCGGCATGGTTGCGGAGCGTCCGTTTTCTTTCATTGTTTGATGTGAAGGTCTCAAAGATTGTCGACACCGTACTGGGGAGGTATTCTTCGGGTGGTGGAGTTAAAAGCTCCTCGCCACTTCGAGCCACCTGCCGTAATATCCAACATGCTCTAAGGCTATGCGTTGGTGTGGCTTCCCCTGAATTATGAATTTTACACGGTCCATTGAGCCATCCTTCCAGTACGCCCCCGTACCCTATAGAGGGTTTTTGTTTTTTGATGTTTGTCTTAGATGCCTGGCGATAATACGCCCTTTTATTTTGGACTGGTGTTGTATTCAGGGCCGGATTGTCCCAGAATTTATCTTCGGTTTTCCGAATGCTTTCAGTCACAAAGTACTTTCGTACTATGGATGTTAAGTCGGCAAATCGTGTAATTTCGCGGCGACTTATTGCATTGAGGATTCCGATGTCCGTGCAGTTGTTACAGAAGAGTGAAATTGCTTCTTTCTCGCGGCAGTCCTTTATCCTATTCATAACCAGGAGGAATCTGGCCCAGTAGTGGTGTACTATTTCTCCGGGCTCTTGCCGTATTAGGAATAAATCCCGTATAGTTGGGTGGGCGGGTGGAGTTAAACCCGGAACCCTGCCCGATCTAAGATTCAGGGGCCCAGCGGTTTCCATATTCGGAAGCTTGCTTTCTTGGATATTATTCAATGAATCGGGCCTGCTGCCTGACTTTAGGTTCAGGGTTTGGGCGACGTCCTCCCCTCCGCGGGTGTCCGGCTTGGAGGGATTGGGAATCCGGACACATCTGGTCCTTAGGGCGGGCGAAGATTCGCCGCGTTGTTCTTCCACCACTTCGACATGATGGGTGATCTGGGGAGAGTTAATCTCTCTCTGATCGGGTTTAAGCCCAATCTGGTCGTAATCAGTAGCGACTCCCAGGGCCGCGATGCGATCCAAGAGCTCGTTCAGGGAGAGGAGCTCTATCGGATCTAACTGCTCGGCAAGCTCCGAGCTGATGTGAAGATTGCTTTCGATGGCCCGAGAGGTCATCGTCGGCGCGGCGGCCGGACAGGCGGTCATAAAAAACCTGCCTAGCCGGAGAGTTTGGCCGACAGCCAAAGCTCCTTTAGCAACGACACCGTCTTTAAAGACGGGATGCGGCATCCTTCCTGGTGGTGACGACACAGTGGAACTCTCAATGAAAGCACCAATGTCGGTGTCAAAACCGGCGGATCTCGGGTAGGGGGTCCCGAACTGTGCGTCTAGGCAGATGGTAACAGGAGACAAGGGACACGATGTTTTTACCCAGGTTCGGGCCCTCTCGATGGAGGTAAAACCCTACTCCTCCTTGATTAATATTGATGATATGGGTAGTACAAGAGTAGATTTATCACAAGATCAGAGTGGCTAAACCCTAGAAGCTAGCCTATGGTATGATTGTTGTTCGTCCTACGGACTAAAACCCTCCGGTTTATATAAACACCGGAGAGGGCTAGGGTTACACAGAGTCGGTTACAATGGGAGGAGATCTTCATATCATATCGCCCAGCTTGCCTTCCATGCCAAGGAAAGTCCCATCCGGACACGGAACAGTGTCTTCAATCTTGTATCTTCATAGTTCGGGAGTCCGGCCAAAGGTCTTAGTCCGGCCAGCCGGACACCCCCTAATCCAGGACTCCCTCACCCTCCCTCGCCAGTGGTGCTTGGGACAGAACGACAAGGCAGGCTGATCGGGACGCGCCCTGCAATGGGTAAGAGCAGTCGCCGAGGATGATCGCGTGAACATTGCACCTTCTCACCTTACTGGCGGAGAGGATCCGGCTAGATCTGTGACCAGCGGTGAGCAGAGAGAGAGAGAGAGAGAGAGAGAGAGAGAGAGAGAGGCCACCGCTGTCGTGTTTAGATCTGGAGAGGCCGAGATAGTGTGAAGAGAGCAACACTAGCAAGCAAGCGCGGAGGCTCCTGCCTATATAGTGGAGTAGTACTAGTTTTCTTTTGTCTACCGGAGCCGGCTTGACCTCGTCAATGACTGTCGAGAAGTCTTCATGCACATGGCCCGGAGGCGCAATTGTCGTCATTTTGATCTGAAGTGCCGGATTATAACATATAACACGAAAAAATGCCACATGACAAGAAATCATAACCTCACTGCCCAAAGGAGACAACATGAATCCCGATGGACAAACTAGACGAGGAACAAAGCTCAAATCAAAGATAAACTCGTAGAAAAGGGGTCCTTCGATAGATGTCCTAATTAACATTGCCGGCTTGACCTAGATGGCAGCCCAGTAGTCATTGTTCTTGCATGTGCCCCCAATGATTAGCCCAACTCAGTTGTCGCTGTTTAACCCTCGCAGTGATCAGAAGCACATGACACGTAATTTTGTGAGATGACAAGAAACCTTTTTTTAGATTTCTCACCACAACTACAGCCATGTACAACACAACCTGCATGATATGTAGACGATAGCCAATCCAGGCATGTCTGCTAGAGTCTGGTCACATGCATGGATGAACTGATCTTCCGTGTCTTGCAGGGATCGTCCAGGCACCAATGTAGTACAACACTTCTCTAGTACTATCGCTTGTCTCCCTCTTCTATTAAGTCACCCGACTTGCGGGGCCGGGGAGTGTGCCTATGGTCGGTTCTCAATTGCTGTCCCACATGTGTGTGCAAATGCAATATGACACGCGTTCCATTTGGAGAGCAGCGTGCCAGACCGACCGACCATCTGGGGTGCGACACGAACGCGACGGGCATGCTATATACTCCGTATATGTGCACCGCCATTTTTGTGCAGCGCCCGAACCGCCACGCCCATGGCCTGTTCCCCCAAGCTTATCCTTTCACTCTGCCGCTCGCAGCGTAGTGCCAAGCCATCGACACGTACACCCCGCGAACACCGCAGCCCTCGCCACGTCTCTGGCAAGCCAGCAGCTAGCCGCCACTGCCGCCCGACAGCCCCTGCACTGGTCGGCGCCGCCCGAGCCACTCCCGCTCGCCAGCTTGCCCTTGGAGCAGTGCCCGCTCGTCCGCTAGCTCCTGCCGCCATCCCCAGCCCCGCCATGGTACCCTGCAAGCTACAGAACGGCGTTCCGCCGTCGTTCTTATCCGGCCGCCGCAAACCGACCTTGTTATGCTATAAAAGGAGACCCCCGGGCTCGTCCGGCGACGCAGGCAGCCTCAGGCCACTCTCATGGTACCCCCACTATCGGCAATCGTCGGGGGAAGCCGTCTTCCCCGACTCCGGCCGGTTCGGCCGCCGCCATGTCCCAGTCCGATTCGTCGCGAGCCGAGCCCCTCCAGTCCAACCAGTGCCACCAACCTTCTGCTCTCACCCTTGCGGAGCCGTCCAGCACCTCAAACACGATCGATAGCCACCGTAGTTCAAACCCCCCAAAACTCCCGAAGCCACCGGCCGTCGCGGAGCTCACTGCTGACGACTCACTCCGTCCCCGCCGGCAAGTAGACCACCGAAAGGACCGCCTTGATCTTGGGACCCATCCCTGTCCTTGGATCCCGGTGGGATGCCTCCGTTCGCCGGTGGCGATCGCCGGAGCTCCGTCTCTGTTCGGTCGAAGGAAATGACGCGCGCGTGGACTGGTCAAACCTGACCAGTGGGCCAGGCGGGCCCACCTTCAGTGACCCAGCGCCGGTCCACGCTGGATAAGTGAAGGTGTATTCCCAGAGTACGTCTTCAACGTGTATTTATCCGAATCGTTTTCTTTTTATTCTGTTTTATTTTTTTTAAACAGATTTTGACCACAGCTTTGACTGCATATAACTTTTTAATGACAACTCCAAATGAATTGATTCTTTTTCCTACCTCTCTCAAATTTAATCTAGTTTATTTAAGATTTATTTGAAATTTTTTCAAAACAACTTTTTTTGCTGTTTTGAATTTGTGTGTTGATTCAAATTTTATTTAAAATAGGACTTTGGAGAGAGAGAAGAAAACTTTCAAAAGTTTTGGAGTGCACCCTGCCTTTCCACGCATTGAAGGCAAGCATTCTGAACCCTGGCATAATATTTTGCATGCATTGTTTGACACGATCATGACACCACCTCAATATGTAGAACTCGTTATTTTATGTGGTGATGTGATCATTTGCATGAATGCTTATTGGAATTTTCCTTGCTGTTGGAAATGGACATGCTTGTGATAGTGATCATCCTCGTATGCTTTTCGTGCCTACCAGAAGGAAAACGGGAAAGTCTCTGTCTTGGGTAGACCCGAGCTTGTCCCTAGTTCTTCGTCGAGACGAGTGTGTCCGGCATGGCATGAGGGGTATGATGAGTGGTGATTCTATCTGTTGGATGAAATATATTCTTTATGCTAATCATGCAGGGAACACTTAGAAACCTCCTGAGTCGACCATAGATCGAGTCTTGTTCCAGTAACCCCCATACTTGTTTCGTACTACCACTTGTCTCTATAACAGGTAGAGTACGGTTCAGTAAGTCGTCAACCCCTTTCTAGCACACACCGTACAGAGAGGCCATGGTGGAAGATACCGGTTGTAGCTGGTATGCAAGCCACCTGGTCCAGGGGCATGGGTGTTTCCGGTTGAGACCGAGAGGGGAGGCCACCCCTTAGAGCGCGCGATATAAATTTGATCCCATGCTACGCGAGTTTGTAGCCTCCCCACTTAGAGTTTTGCTTGACAGGTGTCGTGGGTGATTCCAGACACATGTGAGTTAAGCTGGTGTGTGCAAGTTAGGTGTGTTTTCAACTAAAAGGCCATAGACGGAATTAGTCCCGATTGACTAAAGGAATCCGTTACTCGTGGGTAAAGAGTACACCCTCTGCAGAGATTAAATCTATTCGAATAGCCGTGTCCATGGTTAAGGATTACAGTCTGGGATGGGTCAAGTGTCGGTCTTAGTGTCGGTCTTCGGAGGACAAACTGTTAAACCAGAACATGGATCGTGACTTGTGACTTGTGATGTTTATGATTATTATTTTGTTGTGGACTAACCCATGATATTATTGGTATTATCGAATATCCCTGGGATGGTTCTACCTCCTGGACATTCACTGTGATTATTTATAAGCCCTTTATGTGGTGTCGCTGAGACACCGGATTGTGGCATGCTTGTTATTTATTGACTTTATAAGCCCTTTATATGGTGTTGCTCAGACGCCCGACTGAGGCATTTCTCTTCGTTTACTAACCTTTCGAGGTGTCGCTTCAGACACCTGATCGGTGCATTTTATTATTACTATGTTATTGCATATTCATAAATAACCTGCTTGTACGCATTAGAGATTTATACTATTTTTGTGACTGACGTCATGATCATAAAAATATTTCAGAACATCGTTGTTATATTATACCTGTGTTCATAATGTTTGCGAGTACATTCAAAGTACTCACTGGCTTGTCCCTGGCTATTGTCTTGGCCAAATTTCTTGCGTGGAGAGGAGCGACCGTGATGACACCCCCGGAACCTGAGCAAAGATGATAGCAGCCTCGCGAAGATAGGAGTTAACCTGGTCAGCTGTTCTTGTGGGAAATGGAGTCCCATAGATAGTGAAGATCCACAAACCGCTTCCGCCATCAACCACTAGAAACCATTTGTTGTACTCACAGACCGGAACGGTCTTGTACTGCATATTTTGTATTTTGCTTGGAATTTCTGTATCAAGTCGGTGCCTCATTAGCTAACAGTAATCCTGGGGCTGGTGAGCACAAAGGCCACTTTCTGGGGAATTAATACCCAGAAAATCGGTCGCCACAAACTTGGTATCAGAGCCAGGCTGACCATTGGCTAATCCTATTTTAGCCAGGTCAAAAAACCTAGGTAAGCAAAACCACCAGACCTTAACCAAAACCTAGCCAAGCTTCTCGTGCAAGATAGCCACACAGTGACTCCGACACTTTTGACAGTCGGTGCCCAACCTATCAACCTAGCCTGTCGATCACGCGCCAGTGACCGACGCCTATAATGTCTCATTCGCAAACGTGCGGAGGAAGACTCCGTCCCCTTTTTCTATAAAAAGGGCATGCTAGCCTCAACCCAGCACAGCACAACCTCTACCCCGAACCTAGCCATAATGGCTGGTCCTGTAGTGCACAATGAGACCACAGCAACCAACCTTGGAGGTTTTGTGACCATACTCGCAAACCTCATCCGTCGTGCCTATGCGTTAGAAGAGCCCCAGAATATGTTGTGTACCAAGGACCCATGGGCGGTAAAAGCCGTCAATTCTGGGCCACTGTGCACATCTATGGTAGGGGTCTGTCGCCAGAACGCCCCTACAGGTTCACCGGAAGGACAACTTCCTTCGAGCCACAAGCCATCTAGCTAGCTGCTCAAGAGGCTATAGTTCAACTCCAGTAGTTGTCGCCCAGAGTTAACTGTCGCTCGTTCTACTACTACCCCAGGCGTGAAGGGTATGGTAGACCACCCCAAGTTGCCAATGGAGATCACGAGACGGATCCTGCATTATTGCACCTAGTGCGCTATGTAGGTGCACTAGAGGCACTATTCAATCAAATCACCATTGATCTGATCGCAGCTCGTGGAGAGCTGGTTCGTCGAGCCCCGGCGAGAGGAGAAGACGAGCCCGACGCCGACAGCCCAGTCGTGCTGTTTGGACAACCAATCGAGACCATGAGATTAGCCCCAGCCATCAACCAAGATACTTTGATGACCCCAGAAGTGCTTCGTCGCCTTTTGGGAGCACACTCCAACAGGATTGTGGCCAACAATCCCCGCAATGGTCATCATCGCTACCCCGACCCTGCAGTTCCTCCACCATCTCCGACTAATTCCAACGGCGAGACCCGTGGAGAAACCTCGACATCCACAAGGAACGCCCATTTGGATATAAACGAGGTAGACTAAGTCACCCAAGTAGTGCCGAGTCTCAGTGTATCCTCACTTTGTAATCGTGTGACCTTGTGAATTAACGCAGCCTGTTGTTGTGCCTCTGTTTTAGATAGTAACCTTGCATAATTATGTCAGCACGCAGTTGCATATTTTCCGAGCACAGCTACCAAGACAACCCCGACAACCCCCACAGTGATATGTCACTTTAGTGAGGTATGTATCTATGGCTTTGACCTCGACCCTTGGAGCTAAGCTGGCAAATTTATTACCTTTCACCATGGTAAATAACCAGCCCGAGTGCTATATAAGAAGGCCACCTCGTGACCTTGCCAAGCACCCCACACCTCGTGCACCACCCTCACAACCATTTCCTGCCATGCCGAGCCCTAGTATTTATCTGAGAACCCCAGATGCAACCCCGGGTAGTTTTGTCAAAATATTGTGGAACTTTACCTGCAGTACCATGGGTTCTACCCAGCCACCCCAGTACGAGTTGTTCAAATCGAGAATCACACCTTCCACCTCGAAATATTGGGCAAGAGTACACATTCCTCCCGTAGACTCCAACCAAGACCCGACGGAGGTCTCGTTCGTGGGGAAATCTATGCCGAACCCACATATGGCCATAGAAGCTGCTGCTTATGAAGCACTCGCTCGCCTTCGATTCGCGGTACCCTATGCCAGCGAACGAGGGTATTATTACTTTCTGAGCCGTGCAGCACCCAGAGAAGTAACATCTTTTCCCGGTGGACGGATTGAGAGAGACCCAGTACTGGCCAACCTGGTCCTTTACGTCATCGCTTAAGAACGTTTGACCCAGCGAGTAATGGGATATCTCCAGAGTCTCGCAGATTTAAATCCTTAGATCGCCATCGGCAGACCACTGAGGCCCGTCCAGGAGAGACACATTCATCGGCTGATCAATCCGCTTTCCCCGATAGAAGAGGAATGCATCCCAGTACCAGAGACGTTTTCTCGGGACCCCGTCCAGTTACCGTTTGCATTATAGACGTCGCTGGTATGTTTTTTCTTGCAACTTTTACTTATGTGTTGTAACTTATGCGTGGTACCCCGAGTATGCGCGGCGAGTAAATATTTTAGTTTCTATTAATATGAGTAGTTCTGTTGCGGTTTGACTCTAATATATTACTATTTCTCTCACGAAAAATCCCGGAGTGAGATTTCTATTCCTGAGTTGCTGCATCGTATATATTATCACGACGTGGATCATTTTATTTCACACAGCACCACGGCAGCAGACCCACAACTGCTCGAACACATACACTGCTTGCAAAAACACGTATTCATGGAGTTTTTGTTTTCACAACAGCTCTTAGCAAATCTCGAGGACGAGATTTTTTCTTAAGGGGGGTAGTGTTGTGACACCGAAAATTTTAACCTTGTTTTATTAATTAAATTTTTTCCTAGAAACTAAAACTTTTATTTTTTGTATTTCCTTCTGATTTCAGAACCACTCTTTTCTTCATTATTATGAAGTTTTACCCCAAGTGAAATCTTTTCAATCATTGTTGGACTTATTTTTCCTCTCAAGTAAAACAATTCTTTTATCAGTGGATTTATTTGCATACTTTTTTCCCCGATGCCTTATTTCTTAAAAAATGATTTTTCTAAGCTTCAGGCCTATTTTACACTATAACCATTTGATAAATTTATTTAAAAATTCTACAAAAAATTGGAGATGTCATGTGATGTTTTTAAAACACCTTTATGCGAAAATATATTTCATTCCTTGGATATTTTGAGTTCTACATCTAATTTTAAAATCTGGTCCAATAGACAGTTTTGCACTACAACCTATTTAAATAATTCTTTAAAACTTCTACCAAAATTTTGGGATGTCAACAGGAGTATATTAATCAACTTTTTGCAAAAACCCAGTGAGGTCCTTTGAAAAATTTGAGTGAACCATCCTCATCTTCATTCTGGTCCAACTGGATGGATTGTACTACAGCTATATTATAACTTGCTCATTTTTCTGTGATTCCTTTTCCTACTTGTAGCCCTCCCTGCTAGAACCTTAAGTCCAAAAGGTTGGACTCATTGGAGCAATTCTAGTACATGCAATCATGCCCTGTTCTTTCTGTCCAGAACTGAAGTTTTGCAAAACTTGCACTAGCAAGTTTCTTCTTTTGGCAAACTAACCTCACCACCCTCTCTTTCATCTAAAGAGACCCCACTCTGGAAGTTTTGACCACCCCAAGTACTTCCTAGGTGCCTCTGGCATTTTGTCGAACACCCTGTGAGCATGACTCGTTTTGACATGAGTCTAAGTTTGCACTATGATCTTGCTTATCTTGCCTAACCACCTTGCCCACTAAACTCCTAGCTACTCCTAACCTAGGTCTGCTGATTTCCAGCCTCACCCGAGACCTCTAGCACGCCCTGGCATTTCGTCGAGCACGTCCCGTGCGTGCTCTGGGCACGAGCAGAGCGCGCGTTTTGTACATGCCACGCCCGAGCCGCCGCGCCCCTGGCCTGTTCCCCCAAGCTTATCCTTTCACTCTGCCGCTCGCAGCGTAGGGCCAAGCCATCGACATGTACACCCCGCGAACACCGCAGCCCTCACCACGTCTCCGGCAAGCCAACAGCTAGCCGCCACTGCCGCCCGACAGCCCCTGCACTGGTCGGCGCCGCCCGAGCCACTCCCGCTCGCCAGCTCGCCCTTGGAGCAGTGCCCGCTCGTCCGCTAGCTCATGCCGCCATCCCCAGCCCCGCCACGATACCCTGCAAGCTACAGAACGGCGGTCCACCGTCGTTCTTATCCGGCCACCGCAAACCGACCTTGTTATGCTATAAAAGGAGACCCCCGGGATCGTCCGGCGACGCAGGCAGCCTCAGGCCACTCTCATGGTACCCCCACTGTCGGCAATCGTCGGGGGAAGCCGTCTTCCCCGACTCCGGCCGGTTCGGCCGCCGCCATGTCCCAGTCCGATTCATCGCGAGCCGAGCCCCTCCAGTCCAACCAGTGCCACCAACCTTCTCCTCTCACCCTTGCGGAGCCGTCCAGCACCTCAACACGATCAATAGCCACCGGAGTTCAAACCCCGCAAAACTCCCAAAGCCACCGGCCGCCGTGGAGCTCGCTGCGGATGACTCACTCCGTCCCTGCCGGCAAGTAGACCACCGGAAGGACCGCCTTGATCTTGCGGATCCATCCCTGTCCTTGGATCCCCGTGGGATGCCTCCGTTCGCTGGCGGTGATCGCCGGAGCTCCGTCTCTGTTCGGTCGAAGGAAACGACGCGCACGTGCACTGGTCAAACCTGACCAGTGGGCCAGGCGGGCCCACCGTCAGTGACCCAGCGCCAGTCCACGCTGGATAAGTGAAGGCGTATTCCCAGAGTACGTCTTCAACGTGTATTTATCCGAATCGTTTTCTTTTTATTCTGTTTTATTTTTTTAAACAGATTTTGACCACAGCTTTGACTGCCTATAACTTTTTAATGACAACTCCAAATGAATTGATTCTTTTTCCTACCTCTCTCAAATTTAATCTAGTTTATTTAAGATTTATTTGAATTTTTTTGAAAACAACTTTTTTTGCTGTTTTGAATTTGTGTGTTGATTCAAATTTTATTTAAAATAGGACTTTGGAGAGAGAGAAGAAAACTTTCAAAAGTTTCGGAGTGCACCCTGCCTTTCCACACATTGAAGGCAAGCATTCTGAACCCTGGCATAATATTTTGCATGCATTGTTTGACACGATCATGACACCACCTCAATATGTAGAACTCGTTATTTTATGTGGTGATGTGATCATTTGCATGAATGCTTATTGGAAATTTCCTTGCTGTTGGAAATGGACATGCTTGTGATAGTGATCATCCTCGTATGCTTTTCGTGCCTACCGGAAGGAAAATGGGAAAGTCTCTGTCTTGGGTAGACCCGAGCTTGTCCCTAGTTCCTCGTCGAGACGAGTGTGTCTGGCATGGCATGAGGGGTATGATGAGTGGTGATTCTATCTGTTGGATGAAATATATTCGTTATGCTAATCATGCAGGGAACACTTAAAAACCTCCTGAGTCGACCATAGATCGAGTCTTGTTCCAGTAACCCCCATACTTGTTTCGTACTACCACTTGTCTCTACAACAGGTACAATACGGTTCAGTAAGTTGTCAACCCCTTTCTAGCACACACCATACAGAGAGGCCATGGTGGAAGATACCAGTTGTAGCTGGTAGGCAGACCACCTGGTCTGGGGGCATGGGTGTTTCCGGTTGAGACCGAGAGGGGAGGCCACCCCTTAGAGCGCGCGATATAAATTTGATCCCATGCTACGCGAGGTTGTAGCCTCCCCACTTAGAGTTTTGCTTGACAGGTGTCGTGGGTGATTCCAGACACATGTGAGTTAAGCTGGTGTGTGCAAGTTAGGTGTGTTTTCAACTAAAAGGCCGTAGACGGAATTAGTCCCGATTGACTAAAGGAATCCGTTACTCGTGGGTAAAGAGTACACCCTCTGCAGAGATTAAACCTATTCGAATAGCTGTGTCCATGATTAAGGATTACAGTCTGGGATGGGTCAAGTGTCGGTCTTAGTGTCGGTCTTCGGAGGAGAAACTGTTAAACCAGAACATGGATCGTGACTTGTGACTTGTGATGTTTATGATTATTATTTGGTTGTGGACTAACCCATGATATTATCGGTATTATCGAATATCCCTGGGATAGTTCTACCTCCTGGACATTCACTGTGATTATTTATAAGCCCTTTATATGGTGTCGCTGAGACGCCCGACTGTGGCATGCTTGTTATTGATTTACTTTATAAGCCCTTTATGTGGTGTCGCTCAGATGCCCGACTGAGGCATTTCTCTTCATTTACTAACCTTTCGAGGCGTCGCTTCAGACACCCGATCGGTGCATATTATTATTACTATGTTATTGCATATTCATAAATAACCTGCTTGCACACATCAGAGATTTATACTATTTTTGTGACTGACGTCATGATCATAAAAATATTTCAGAACATCGTTGTTATATTATACCCGTGTTCATAATGTTTGCGAGTACATTCAAAGTACTCACTGGCTTGTCCCTGGCTATTGTCTTGGCCAGATTTCTTGCGCGGAGAGGAGTGACCGTGATGACAGCCCTGGAACCTAAGCAAAGGTGATAGCAGCCTCGCGAAGATAGGAGTTAACCTGGTCAGCTGTTCTTGTGGGAAATGGAGTCCCATAGACACTGAAGATCGACAAACCGCTTCCGCCATCAACCACTAGAAACCATTTGTTGTACTCATAGACCAAAACGGTCTTGTACTGCATATTTTGTATTTTTCTTGGAATTTCTGTATCAAGTCGGTGCCTCATCAGCTAACAGTAATCCTGGGGCTGGTGAGCACAAAGGCCACTTGCTGGGGAATTAATACCCGGTAAACCGGTCGCCACAATTTTCTAGACGCTTTGCTCCATGGCGCGGGTGCAATCCATGGATACAAAATTAGTATACTGTATACTATTTAAAAGTCGAGGGCGGGGCTTTTCTTGCGCGGTAGGCGGTGGGGCAGTCCCACCTAGTCGGTTCGACAGAGACGCGAGAAGACGAGGGAGTAGGCTGCTGCAAACGTAGGGCTGTGTGATTTGAGAGCGAGTTACTGCTGGACAGGTGGGGCCCTGTGATTTGACTTGCCATTATCATTTTTACTGTGGCGCTACGACCGGCGTGAGTCTCCTGATTCCTGACCACCTCCATACAGGTGCCTCTCCCAATGCTCCACCATGTAGTAGAGGCCGGCTCTTGCTTGAGAGCCCACTTCTCCACTTTTTCCTTGCCTCTCTTTCCTCCACATATGCAAAAATGCCATGTAAAGCGCACTATTGTACTTACTTTTACTTGCTCCTACAGGTGCTAAGCTTGCCACATAGGCATAAAGTCTAATGTGGCAAGTTAGTCAAGAAGAGAGAGACTAGTTTGGTGACCCAAGGAAGAAATGGTGCTAAGCGCGTGTACCTAGGTGAAAAGACAATTTTGAGTCACTAATTAAATGAAGCAAACTTAGCAACACCATTTCATTGGAAGAGGTCACTCCTTGGCTAACCTTGTAGTATGACTATGTATGACTAAGCAAAGGTGATAGCAGCCACTAAGTGATGACTATGTATGACATGCCAACATCAAATAGCCTAACGCACCGTGTTAAATCTCAAGGGCGCGACCGCACGAGCGACGCGACGGTCGTGGTAGGCGCGACCGTGATACGGGCTGCTAGTAGCCCTTGGATCTGAGATCAAACGGTCGCATGCTAAGTTGCTGAAAATTTGTAGAATAACCCTCCAGGATAGGATATTCACCCATAGGTCTAGAATCACGCCATGACACCGTTCGATCTTAGATCCAAGGGCTCTCGGAAGCCCGTATCATGGAAGAATGGAAAGCCACTACCCTGCCGTTCGCACATTGGCAGTTCGCTCCTACTCGTCCCCGCACGTCCTTCAATACTACGGAGGTTCGCTCCTAGTTGTCCCGTCCATTCACATTACGACAGTTCCACTAATCCTAACCCTCCTCCCAAATCCATGGCGTCCCAAATCTCCATGATCGGCGGTGAGTACAAGGTTAGAACCATCACGGGTGATGAGTTCGACGTCATCTACACCCGTTCTTCCGCGACGGTGAAAGGATGCCTTTGTCGCTTCAGACGCATGTTCGAAGACTCAGATGATGAGTGGGTCGCTAGGCTAGATGTTGAGTACACCACAGTCCCGGGACGAGAGAAGGATCTAAAGGACGAAGAGAGGAAGAAGCCCACCGTGATCCAGGTTTGCGTCCATGACTTATGCTTGGTCTACCACATATGCCATGCCGATGTTGAGTGCCAGGATTTTAAGAACTTCCTCGTGAGCAACCTAGTCAAATTCGTTACTGTAGACTTTGGTAATGACAAAGAAGTCCTGCGTCGGATAGGCCTCGTTGTAGGCAACACCTTCGACCTCCAGAAGAATCAGCTGGTGTCCTCTTGTCAGCCTTCAATGCTGACCCTGGCAGGAGCCATGGTTCATCCTTCGTACGGTAAACTGGAGAACCTCCATACATATTTCATCGTCATGCATGGCAGCGGAATGTACTAGATATAGACCACATACACTATGCTGCAATGGATGGCTACCTTTGCTTCAATATCTACAAGGGTTGGATGAAGAGCAACAACCAAGTGTGCGGTTCAAGCAAAGAAGTATCGGCCAAGAGGAAGAGGGACAAGGACGAAGTCGAGGACGTGGACGAGGACTCCGGGTAAGGTGGCAGTGTCGTTGCTCATGGTTGTTCTAATGCAATGTCTACTGGAATAGTTGCAAAGTTCAATTTCAGGTGTGCTTAATTTAATTTGAGGGGTGTGTTGTGCTGAGCCCCCAGCAGAACTATGTTATGTTTCTTCTTGTTACTTTAACTCTTCAGTACGTACATACTAGTATTTCTTACATTTCATCTTTTAGTTGGTATAGTACTACCACTCGTTTCTTCACATTATATACGTACAATATATATGGCCAACATCATATAGCCAACGGTTTAGTTGTCAAAGAATTTCAGGGTGCTTAGTTTTGTCAAAGAATTCTAGGGTGCTTAGTTTTATTTGAGGGGTGGGTTGTGCTGGACACCATTATTGTCACTAGCCTTTTTAATAGTACTATATGCATAATTTGGCGACGAGCGCTCTCTATATGTACCACATTTTTTTTAATTTCAAGTTTTGCTCCATGGCGCAATCCATCGATACTACTGCTGTACAAAAGTATACATTTTTTAAAAGGCTAGAGGGCGGGGCAGTCTAGCTTGGTCGGTTTCACGAGAGGTGAGGGCCTTTGTGATTTGACGACTCATTACTGCTGGAAGGCGGGGCCTTGTGATTTGACTGCTCGTATAAATGTGCCGACGACCTGATCGAGGAGGAGCAAACAACCATGCGGTATACTCAAGTTTTCCACTGGAGTAGTACTGCGATGGAGGAGCACGAAACACGGCAGCCCAGTGCCATATGGCGATAAAAAATGATCTAATTTGCTAGTCATCTCATTAGCATTGTTCTATTCATTCCCTAAAAAAACCATTGTTCTATTCATGCCTTGCAGAGAACGTGACACGTGCGGCGAAACATCCGAAGCAAAAGATGAAACACAGGAGCAAAAGAAGAAGGAAGATTATCACCCCAAATGATCTAATTCGCCGTGGAGTCGTGACTGCTTCTTCATCGCCTCCACGGCCTCCATTTCCTTGCGCGTCTCCTCCGCCATCTTCTTCATTCTGTCCATGACGCGAGATTTCTCGACGCGAGCCTTCATCATCTGTTCCGCGACCGCATTACATACCTTGACAACAGTCGGGTGCTCGATGTGGAGCTTCGCCAACTCCTCCTTCTGTTCCATGACGAGGTCCTGCAACATCTTCATCGAGGAACTACTATTCTCATGTAGCTTCTTCCAGCCGACGTTCTTCTCCTTCAACAGGTCGATCTCGTGGCAGAGCTTCGCCTTGTCGTCTTGAAGTCGCAAGATTTCGCCGGTCGCCTTCTTCTCCGAGGCAATGCTCTTCTTCAGCAGCATCACCAAGCCGGCGGTCAACTCCCCCTGCTGATTGAGCTCAGCGGGCATGTCGTCGAGGCTCTCCTGCAGCAACTCCATCAAGCCTTGGATGCACTCCTTCTGCTTATTGAGGTGCTTCTTGAGCTGATCGGGCATGCCGTCGAGGGATAACGACTCCAGCTCCGCTGGCTCGGCATGTTTGCCTCCGCGGCTAGGGCGCTCCTGGGAGCCATCGCCTGCCCATGAGAGATCTTTCGAGGTCTCTGCATGGCGGCGAGCCCTCTCTTTTTTTCTGCAGCCTTGGTTGCCGCTCCCTTGTTACGAGTAGTTCTCGACCTAGAGCTCTGCTCACCGGCCATGGCAACGACGGACCAAGAAGAAGCACTTATGAGGAGGAAAGGTAGAGTAATTTTCGGTTAGCACTATAAAAAAAAGAAACATCCATGACATTTTGGGCCGAACGAAATTTTTTTCTATCATACATATGACACTTCTATGACGATAATTGTGACAAAACCCGGTATCATCATAGATGTGGTGGGCTCCTACTTCTATGACAAAAAATCATGACAGAAAATGGGCTTTTTGTCCTGGGCGGGCCGGAGACACAGCTGCATGACATTCTTTGGGCCGTCCATGACGGA
>NC_041381.1:624616483-624623456 GCF_002162155.2 Triticum dicoccoides
TCGAGCGATTGCATTGCAGGCTACGCGTTACTGAACCCGAGCGATCGATCGATGGCTGTTAACTGAACCCGATGGAGCGATTCCTTCGCTACTGCTGCTAACTGAAGCCGATCGATTGGATGAACAGTGAGCATTGCGGGTGGGTGGGGGTGGGGGGTTGGATGAACAGTGAGCGGTGGCGTTGCCTCTGGATGAACAAGACCCCGTGGTGTGGAGGGCTGGATGAATAGTAGACGATGGAGGGGTGGCCGTGGAGGGGTGGTTGAACAGGACCCCGTGGTGTGCAGGGCTGGATGAACAGTAGATGGTGGATGGCTGGATGAACAGTAGACGGTGGAGGGGTGGTCGAACAGTAGCCGGTGGAGTAGCGCGCGGTGGAGGCTGGATGAACAGGAGCCCGTGGAGGCTGGAGGAGGTCGACGGTAGCCCGTGGAGGCTGGAGGAGGTCGACGGTAGCCCGTGGAGGCTGGAGGAGGTCGACAGTGGAGATGAACAGTATCCCGTGGAGTCCCGTTTTGCGGTACTCCACACCCCTCCCGATGAACAGGTCCCCCGTTTCGACCGTAGGAGGTCCGTTTCGTCCGTTTTGTGGTACGCCACACCCTCCCGATGAATAGGACCCCCGTTTCGACCGTAGGCGGTCCGTTTCGTCCGTTTTGCGGTATGCCACACCCCTCCCGATCAACATGACCCCCGTTTCGACCGTAGGAGGTCCGTTTCGTCCGTTTTGTGGTACGCCACACCCCTCCCGATCAACAGGACCCCCGTTTCGACCGTAGGGGGTCCGTTTCCTCCGTTTTGCGGTACGCCACACCCCTCTTGATCAACAGGACCCCCGTTTTGATCGTAGGAGGTCCGTTTCGTCTGTTTTGCGGTACGCCACACCCCTCCCGATCAACAGGACCCCGTTCCGAACGTAGGAGGTCCGTTTCCTCCATTCTGCGGTAAGCCAGGCCTCGTTTCCATCGCCTGTTCCGTCCAAGCCGGTTGGCTCCCACGCGTTCCATTGCCTGTCGATGAACACGACGCATTCCGTTGCCTCCTGATGAACACGACGCATTCCGTTGCCTCCCCATGAACATGACGCATTTCGTTGCCTCCCCATGAACACGAGCCTTCGCCGTACGTATGCGCGACTAAGCGTTCGAGACCCCACCCATATGTACACATACGTGGCTGTATTTTCTTTCTTGCACCCTGGCCGCTGTACGTACGTGTACATGCTACGTGCGCGCCTCTACTTCGACATGTGCGCGCCTCTACTACGACACGTGCGCGCCTCTACATCAACCAGTATGTACGTACATGTTTGCGACCAGGATGACAACGCTACATATGCTTCGACCAGGTGGGTCCCAACTGTCAGGTACTTCCTTGCCTGCGAAGATGTAGCTGGTGGGTCCCAGCAGTCAGGGGGGCGAATCGTCTTGTTTTTGTTTTTTTGCCCGAATGCACTTCCTTGCGTGCGAAGGTGTAGCTGCTGGGTCCCAGCAGTCAGGGGGGCGAATCGTTTTTTTGCCCGAACGCACTTCCTTGCGTGCGAAGGTGTAGCTGCTGGGTCCCAGCAGTCTGGGGGGCAAATCATTTTTTTGCCCGGACGCACTTCCTTGCGTGCAAAGGTGTAGGTGGTGGGTTCCAGCAGTCGGGGGCGAATCGTTTTTTTTCCGTACGCACTTCCTTGCGTGCGAAGATGTAGCTGGTGGGTCCCAGCAGTTAGGGGGCGAATCATTTTTTTCCCGGACGCACTTCCTTGCGTGCGAAGATGTAGCTCGTGGGTCCCAGCAGTCAGGGGGTGAATCATTTTTTCACGAAATACAGTGGCCCGTCTGGTGGGTCCATGCTGTCAGGTGGAGGAATAATTATTTTGCGCGTAATAAGGAGGCACTTCCTTGCGGCTGCTGTGGACCCAGCTGTCAGCCTCTCTACGTACATTCCACGTCCGATGGAAGTCGTTACTTGACCACGTTGACCACGCCGCGCCAAGAGCACCACGGCGGTGGACGACGGCTAGGCCTAGGAAGGGGACAATGCGGAGCCGGGGAAGACGCGGCAGTGGATGCACACGCGGAGAGAAGTACGAGGGTTCACTGGTTCGGCTGCGCTGTCGTCGCTGCAGAAAAACAGGGGGTGTGGCTGAGTGGAGGGATGGCCTGGCCAGCGGTGGGAGTAGTAGGGGGCGGTGAGGCCTCCGCGGCAGCACAGCTGACCACGGGAGGCAGGAGCAGGCGGCACGACCGGCGCTGCTTTGGGCGGCTAGAGCAAGAAGACCAGAGGTTGAAGAAGCACGACGGCCGTTGGATGGACATCGTACGGTCACTACAGCTAGAATCGTTTATATTGACTAAGTTGACAAAGCGCTTGGTACGTCAACTTAGTAGGCCCACATGTCAGCTTCCGAAACGGTGCGCCCCAGATGTTAGGGGGAGGAATCATTTTTTGGGCGGGTGAAGCTAGAATATCCGAGATTGAAGAATAAGCACCACATCCGTTGGATGGACATCCAACGGCCACTGCTACTAGAACCGTGTGTTGACTATAAGTTGACAAAGCCTTGCATACGCGTCAACTCTGTTTTTTTAGGGGACACGTCAACTTAGTAAGGCCAGAAGTGTGTAGCCGTGAACTTATAGCCCATTTGAGATTGGTAAGAATATGTAGCCCATTTTTGAATTCTAATGGAATTTACTATAGCCCATTTATAGTTTGTTCAAAGTACATCCCATTTCAACCAACCGTTCAAAACAGAATTCGATAAAATTTCCCACATTTTGATGGGATCCGAATATTTTTATCCTAAAATTTCTAGTCAGATTATATACAATTTCAATATAAATCTATATTACGTAAAAATCCAATGAAACATTGCGCTCACAAGAATTAATGAAATTAAAATTTTCAATATTCCAAAAATAATATTTTATAAAGTAATCACTGTTTGGTGCATTTTTTTATAGTTACTACCCAGTTTTTATAATTACATCCCATTTATTATTTCTTAAAGCCCATTTTCTTATTAAGCCTAATGCATCCCTCCTAGGAAAGATTTGCAGCCCAGCGTGGCGGAGAATAACAACTTGACCTTGCCTGGGTATTCCTCAAAAAAAAGTATAGCTGGGCTAGCCATTTTCAGCTTGAAAAAAATTAATATCTGGGCTGGATATCTGGCCTGGGCTGGACGGGCCACAGCCCGCCCAGTTAATACCTACAGCGATGTTTTCGTTGTTGTTCAGAGGAGAAAAAATAATATCTGGGGTAAACATCGAAAAACTCTGCAGTGCTCACACCTCAAAAACACAAATACTGCTCGAGCTGCTTGGTCCCAGCTGTCGGCCGCTTCTTATGCAATTCTCTCGTTTATTGACTACTCCCTCCTTTCCGGTTTATAATGCTCAATTCAAAAATCTCACCAATCAAGGTAGATGGCGAGTGGTGGAATACTTTTTGTAGTTTTGCAAAAGCACCTAATTAATGCTCTTGTTATCCTAAAAAAATATGTTTATCAATGCATTAATTGCAATGCATGCATGCATAAAGTACATGCATTGGTCAATTTTCTCTTAATACTTGCATGCAATGATTTAATGCACCTTAGAACCTGAACATGTGATGGAAAACAACCAAATTGAGCCTTATAAATCAGAAAAACTAAAATTTTGAGATAAGCCCTATAAACCGGAAAGGAGGGAGTACATAGGTTGACAATGGTGTGGGACCGTGATGTCAGGAAACCAGGAGGAAGCAAACTAAATTATAGTTATATATATATATACATACATACATATATATATATATATATATATATATATATATATATATATAATAAGGAGGCACTTGCGTACGTGAGTCTATGGACCTAGTGGGTCCCCATTGTCATCCTATCCAAGTAAAGTCATCTCCTCGCCCGCGCGCGCTTTCCGCCTGAAACAGTCAGCGCTGGCCGCCCCGCTTCCCGGTGCAGGCGATTGCTCCGCCTTCAAACGACACAAGTGTCGTCCGTCCGTCCATCTGCTGCACACATTAATGATACGCGGTTGCCGAGGTGGCTACTCCGGCGCCACACGTCCGTCCCTCCGCCCGCCCACCATTGCTATATAAACTGCTGCGCCGGCCATATCCGCAGCCATCCGCATCCGTTCCCTTTCTCCTGTCCACACCACTACTACCCACCATGGCTTCCTCGCGCTCCAGCGCTCTTCGGGACGGGCGGACGACGGACCACAAGGAGATGGCAGCAATTGCTGCCAACCGACTGGCCGACAGGCAGCCGGAGGACGACGACGTCCCAATGGAGAACATGGTAGTCGACGATCCGGCGCCAACCCCCTCCTCCACGCCATCCTCGCCGGTGCATTGCACCATGACCATCGGCGATGCCCGTGCCCAATATATGGACAGGGTGAGTCAGATGCGTGAGGAGCAGTTCCGGGAGGCGCATGCCGATGCCGCCTACAACCACCATCTCCTCCAGGAGCACCTGCAGGCAGAGGAGAAGATCACCGCGGAGCGGGCGGAGCAGGAGGCGCTGCTCGACTCGTACCGCTTCGCCCGCAAGGCTGCCTCGAGCGCTGGTGGTACCGCATGCGGGTGGCGGAGGCTGCGGCCGCATACAAAGAGGCTAGCAAAGAGGGCGATGAAGCGGGCGAGGCGCTGTTTGGCGAGACCGAGGACGAGGCAGAGGACAATGCCGGCTCTGACGAGTCCCCGCTCCGCTGGCGTCGATGACGCCCTGCTTCGTCGAGGCCCCGCGGCACCAATAATGAAGCAGAGGACACCGCCGGCTCCGCCGAGGCCCCGCCTCGCTAACAACGAGGTAGAGGACATCACCGGCTCAGTCGAGGCCCCACCCTGCCGGCAACGTGGGGGAGGATTTCCACCGCCTCCGTTGAGGTGCCGCCCGCCGGCAACGAGACAGGGGACATCGCCGGCTCCGCCGAGGCCCCGCCCCGCTGCCAACGAGGCCGCGCCACACAAAAAACGAGGAAGAGTAGAACACGGTAGGTCGCCGCCGCTCGGGTCCAAGTAAGGCCACCGCTGCTACTTTCCGGTTGAAGCCAAGCTAGGCGGGTCGACCATTGACGGCCGGTTAGCTTCTTGGCAGCGACATGGAGTCAGAGAGGTGCGCTGGAGAAGAACGCTGCTTCTACTTAACTGCTGGTGCAGTTGGCTGACTGACACATGGGCCCAATAGGCCACATGTCAGTTACGCAACTGCACCTGCAGTTAAGTCACTGAAGCTTCTGTTCAGCTCAGCAGGACACAGGTGCATAGCTTCGGTTAATTAATTATACCTCCAGCGCACCCCTTTTTAGTTTTTTTTAGAAAAGGAGGATGACCCCCGGCCTCTGCATCTGGGAGATGCATGCGGCCACAAACACCCCTTTTTAGTTGAAGAATGTATGAAATGTAATTAAATCCGGCATGTTTATATGAAATCCGATCATGTATGAATGAATTTATTTCGATTAGTTCGAATTCCAGTATCACTGGCATTGGATGAACATGCAAAACAATACATACTAGCATTATTCCCAGGGTGATCACCTCGTTTGCAGCAGTTTCACATGTACTCCCTCCGGTCCTTTCTATACAAGTTTTGTCTGCAGTCAAAGTATCTCTACTTTGACCACTCTTATACAAAAAAGTATGCACTTTCACAATGTGCGAAGTAAAAAGGAACAGAAGGAGTACAAAGAGTTTGAGCAGCTTTTTAGTGTTTCTGTACATTGCAATCAAACACACAGGGCTGGCAATTCATAGAGAACATTCAAAACAATCAATGATTATGCATCTCAGTGACTCACATGTTACAGGCAATATTTACTTCACAACTAAAGGATAAAGAAAAAATTGATCGACGCTGCTGACAGCAAGGGCGTCCCATTCGAAAATATCAAACACATGTCTTAAAATCAATGAGAAAATTTTGACAAGATTGTCCCATTCCAAAATATCAAATGCCTACGATTGTGGAATGGGCAGGGTTTGCCATTAGTTTGGACATTGACATGGCACCTCGTGCTAAATAAACCAACTGTTCTTTTTGTGCAGTTCCACCAAAATCAACCAAATTCACGCGTAGCTTGTATAATTTTGCCCTTATATGTTGCACCGCCTTGAACTTATCGGCACCTCCTTTCTTGTGGTGGAAATGAATGATTCGATGTATTCATGATCATTTTGTGCAGTTCCCATTGAAATCAAGCTGATCACCCCTGTTTGCACAAATACAAAAAAGTGATTAGTATAAAGCAAAATGTACTATGAATTGACAGTTTATACAGGAACCTACACGGTCCATGTAGAGCACACTTTAAAAAAAATGGAACTCACCAGAAAGAATCCTAGAACAACATTGTACTCGTGCATCACAGCAAAAAAAATGGAGATTTGTCAGTCCTTCTGAGCTGAAGTTAGTTTGGTCTTATGGGGAGTAATGTAACCATCCTTCAACTGCTCCTTCTGATGAGAAGATAGACATGGCTTCTTCATCCTGGCATAATCGGAACTAGTCACTTCACGTACTCCATATTCTTCTTCAGAGGACACTACTAGGAAAAGGGCTATAGATAGGATTGATACTAATGGCGCACCATGTAAGTAGTGCGCCGCTATTATATACTAATGGCGCACCAGTTGGTGATGCGCCATTAGTGTGTAAGACACTAATGGCGCACCAGAAACAGGGTGCACCGCAAGTATTAATTTTTTTCCATTTTTCTGTACATACTAATGGCGCATCAGGTAGAAGTGCGCCATTACTAGTTCTAACTAGTAATGGCGCACCAGGCAGACAGTACGCCATTACTGTATTTTTTTTATTCTTTTTTTTGCAAAACTACTAATGGCACTCGATCTCGATCCCCCTCCCTCTCGATAGCTATCCCCCTCGCCAGATCCCCCTCGCCGCCGAGCACCCCCCACCCTCCCCCCGCTCCACCGCCGCAGCCGACCCCCCGCACCCTCCCCCGCTCCA
>NC_041381.1:624623551-624624088 GCF_002162155.2 Triticum dicoccoides
CGCCGCAGCCGACACCCGCACCCTCCCCCACTTTTTGAAGATATTTTTAAATAACAAATTTGATGATATTTTCAAAAAATAAATTTGATGATATCTTCAAATAAAAAATTTGATGATATTTTCAATTAAAAATAAAAAAACAAATTTGATGATATTTTTTTTAAATTTTTTTGATGATATTTGATGATATCTTCTATTCTAATCCTCATGAAAATAACAAATTTGATAAAAAAAACAAATTATTAGATGCAACAACAAATAATGAAAAAAAATGTTACTAATGGCGCACCGGAGTGGGGTGCGCCATTGCTGTCAAAAAAAAGTTACTAAAGGCGCACCACGGGGTGGTGCGCCATTGCTATAGCTGGATACCCCTTCGCCCGATCCCCCCTTCCCTCTCCCTCGCCAGATCCCCCTTCCCTCCCCCGCCAGCCACACCCGCTCCGACGACCCCCGGCCCGCTCCAACGACCCCCCACGCCCGCTCCACACCCGCTCCGGCTCCCCCGCGCCCGCTCCGACGACTCCCGCGGCCAGC
>NC_041381.1:624624289-624634671 GCF_002162155.2 Triticum dicoccoides
ATCCGCGTCACCTCATCAACCCCGACCCCGCACGAGCTCGCCATCGTCTTCCTCTCGGTGAGCTGCACCGGTTCCCCTCCCCCCCTTCGATTTCGTCGCCCCCCGTCGCCGTGCTCCCCTCGGCCCCTGGCCGCGCCCTGGCCCCGCCCAGGCGCGCTCACCGCACCGCCACCGCGCCTCCATTACGCTCGGGCCGCGCCCTGGCCCCGCCCAGGCGCGCTCACAGCACCACGACCGCGCCAATTAGTTGTGAGAAGAAATTGGCAAGCTGCTAGGGTTCGTCACCGCGTCCGCACCAATTGTGAGAAGAAATTAGCAGCTTGCCTTCACCGCGCCAATTGTTTCCATGGACCATCCAAATTTGAAGAAATGGAAGGGTAGTGCAGTTTCTAAAAATGAAAGCAGCAGATGTTTGCTATATTAGGACCTCTCCCAAGTACAGTAGCCATTAGTCTAGTTCCCTTGCACTTGTAGCCACTGACTAGAATATAAAGCTGTAGAATTTGTTGTATTTTCTGCTTAAGATTGGTTAGGAAATTACTGGTGAGCAAGCTGAATGCTAGTGTGCATATTTTTGCAGCTCTGTACTAGTTCTGAAAGAATTAGGCTGTTTGGAGGTTGAGTAGACACTACAGAGGATCAATCCAGCTGCTGCTGATTACTGATCGAAATCGAGTGGATCAATCCATTATTTGCTTCTTAAGCTTTGATCTAGAATCTAGTCGGGCTGGGGCGAGCAAGTTGGAAGCACAAAATGAGCGCCTACCAGTCATAACCATTTTCCTTGAAGAGCCAGAATCCTACAACGAGATCAGAATATGTAAATGGTTAATTAGTTGTGATGAAATTCATATATGGTTCTATCTTTATTGTTATTTTGTTTCAGTACTCCAATGGTTTGCCTAGATATCCGTGTAAGAAGCAAACTAGTGTGATTTCACTGTTTTCTGTCATCTACCTACAAAATGTATATTCTGAACTTATTTCACATATCTCATTCTGCTCTGTACTAAACTTCGTCTTGAATTGTTCTATGTTGAATGTACAGTAGAAAATAAATTATCAATGACTAGTAGTGATCATGATCCAGAGATTAAAAAAATGCATAGACTATAATTTCCTGGCATGATCCATAGAATAAAAATGTAGAATAATAAATGCCATGATCCATACACTATAATTTTCATGATGCATAGACTATATTTGCCATGGCCCGCTGCAAAAGAAATTTGCCATGTTGCAAAAAGAAAAGAAATTTGCCATGGTGCATATAGTAAAAACAATGCCATGACCATTGTGTCCTGATGATTTTGCAGGTACCCCGAGAGGCCCTTGAGTTTGCCGGAATGTCGATTAACTTCCGTTCCAGCAAATTCGGGTACTCCATATGTCCTATTTTCAGCAAAGGTAATGCTGAAATTTTCCGTGAATTTTAGCATGACTTTGCTAAAAATAGGACATATGGGGTACTTGCGACTAATGCCTGTTATCATGCATGTTTTATGATATGTTGTAAGGGTACTAATTGGTCTCTTCTGCTGCTTATCAGAGATGGCGGGAAGCAGCCACCGCCGATCTGCGACACCGCAGTACGAGTTGGATGCTTCCGAGTTCTTCACTATCATACTTGAGACTTCAGTATCATCCATAACGCAGGTATATAATACGAGAGATCTCCCCTTCACCCATCTCATTATGATATCTGTTGTTTGCTACATCACTCATTGTCCCAAACTGCAGAGGCTGCCTGACAGTTTTATGAACATGCTGATGGGTGAAGATCCGCCAAATAATGTGAAGCTGCGACAGGCCGGTAGCGGGTTTCACAGGCAGTGGGATGTGGAGTTGGTGATCAAGAAGGGCCACATGTATTTGTCTCGTTGGTGGGAGAAGTTCTACCGTGCCTACGACCTGCGGCTGGGGTACTTCCTTCTCTTCAGGTACGACGACGATGCCACCATGCTCATCGTGAAGGTGTTCGACACGACTATGTGTCGCATGCGCTATGCTGCCGATGATGATGCCGGTACGTTCTGCCTCTTCTTATTCCTCTACATTTGGCTTTGTCTCACATTGATTTTTAACGGTCATTGTTGCATTTTGGACAGGTAATGGGAGCAGCAGCAGCGACACTGGCTACAGCCAAAGCAGCAGCGACTATGGCTGTAGCGAAAGCAGCAGCAATTCTGGCTGTAGCGAAAGCAGCAGTTATTCTGGCAGCAGCATAGACAACAAGAAGCATGATCCGGACTGGAGTGCGGGAGAAGAGGAGCAGTATGAGGATGAGGACCTGCAGGATGACGATGGGCATCAGGCTGAGGATGACCTAGCACTGGTGGTGGCTGACCAAGGGCAAGAGATGGTGGTGGCTGACCATGGGCAAGAGATGGAGGTGGCTGAGGATGACCTAGCGATGGTCGTGCCTGAAGGTGGCCTCACGATGGTGGTGGTGCCTGACAATGACCACGCACCGGTGGTGGCGCCGGCGATCCCACAGTTGGGCGACATGACCATGCCAATTGTGGTAGAAGAATACATCCCACTGCCTCCACTGCCTCCACCGCCTCGCCGCTCTTGGTGCATCAGAGAGAAGAAGGAGAAGGAGAAGGAGAAGAACAATGCATGAGAACTGAACTTTGTCAGGTATGTCAGATCTCCTATAGGTTAGTTATCCAAAATGATATATATATATATACTTAGTTACCTATGTTATCTCTAATATGCTTAGTTTCCTATAGGTTAGCTTCATTTTTACCTTAGTTGGCTCTAATATGCTAACTTAGAGCTTATATGCTTAGTTTCCTATAGGTTAGCTCCAAAATAACTTATGTTAGCACAAAATGATCAAGTTTACATAATAAGCTTATAGTCTTTTTCTTATTCTTCTTCTTTTCCAAAATGACATAGGTTAGCTTCATTTTACCTAAGTTAGCTCTAATATACTAACTTAGAGCTTATATGCTTAGTTTCCTATAGGTTAGATCCAAAATAACTTATGTTAGCACAAAATGATCAAGTTTACATAATAAGCTTATAGTCTTCTTCTTATTCTTCTTCTTTTCCAAAATTCTTCTTATTCTTCTTCTAGTGTTCTTCTTCTTCTAGTATTCTTCTAGTCTTCTTCTTTTTCTTCTTCTAACTTCTTGTTTATCATTTTGCAGATTTGATTTAATTGACGGAAGCTTGCGTGGATGGAGTGCTTCTTTTCCAATTGTGTTTTTATTTTGTATCAATGTGAAACTTTTGTGAATTGATGGATAACGGTGTTGGATGAACAATGTGAAACTTTTGTAATATGTAACGATGGAACTATGTGTTGGCTATGTATGTATATACGATGGAACTTGTGTGTTGGCTATGTATGTATATATGATGGAACTTGTGTGTTGGTTATGATTGTTATATGGATGCTTGTTGTATATATATGTGTTGGATATCTCATAGGTGAAATAGTGACCTGAGATTAAGAAAAAAAAATAAAAAAATTGTTACTAATGGCGCACTACCATGTGATGCGCCATTAGTATAGAAGACACTAGTGGCGCACTGTGCGCAAAACTAATGGCGCACTGCCTGGTGCGCCATTAGTATACCAGATACTAATGGCGCACCAGTGGCGCTCCATTAGTAAAAAATACTAGTGGCGTGCTACTAATGGCGCACTGGTAATGCGCCATTAGTAGGCAAAACCAGTGCGCCATTAGTAGGCTTTTTCCTAGTAGTGGGAAGATGATCCTATTGTGCAAAGAGAAGAGGACAACTAAATGCTAGCATCCCTATTTGCTCAAAAAAAAGGAAAGGAAATATTTAAAACAGCACAGATGAAGCACTTCTCAAGGACAATACCACTTTTTCATGACAGTATCTAAAAAGTAGCACAACACCAATAGAGATGAAAAAGCTCAATCATATGGATGAATAAGTGGGCGAGTACCAACCTTTGTCAGGAGGCTTATTGTGTAGAGCATACAGATCAAGCACTTCTCCGGAACCATCTGTTGCTATCACCTATGGTGGCCATGCTTACTATATACTCCTCGATTAGTTTATTGTTTCCAACATCTTTTTGTGCAGTTCCACTAAAATATATGGTATCTTCAAAGAAGATCCCTGTTTGCACAATTATAGATAATTACGTATGGCATCAAATCAGTGGCAAAACAATTGCTCGTTCCAGCCATAGCAATAAATTAAGAGGCAAAACTATATCATTACTTGTGTCATCACAGTTCCAGTGCTTTATTACAGCACCGGGAGTTGATTTTTGTTTTTCTTCCGCTTGTTCTTCCCCTTCATCACTTGGTTCAATAACAGACAAGCTTCGCCCTCAATGTAACATTTTGCATGTCAATTAGGGAGCACAAGTATAGTACTAAACTTAATTTTCTGATGAAAGTGGCAAAATACAGGCCAGCAGTTGTGAAATATCCTTATCTTACCTCAGTGGGATATTACGGTGCACATACAGATTGGAAGTCTTGTCTCCATTTGCGCAGTTCACTAAAATCAAGCAACATTATCGTACAAGTAGCACAACATATGAAAGCACACTTCAGAATCATGTGAAAGAAGGCTAGTACTGACCTCTCATGATGCGGCATTCAAACAACTCACAAGAAGAAGATCTGAACCAAATTCGCCTTAACGGATAGGAAGTAAGATCTCCTCTTGTACAGTTCCACTAAGATCAAGCAATCAAGCAACATTGTTGGTGTGACATTTTGGTTGAACTGCACAAAACACTCTTAAAACAAAAGTGTTTTGTGCAGTGCAACAAAAGGTCACAATGGCAACGAGGTGAAGTAGACAACCCTGTTTACACAGAGGTGCAAAGGAAACAATTAGTGGTCAATAACGGTGGATGACATAGAAGCCAGCAAAAAGAAGCATCTACCTTATCTAAATGGGAAAGAAAGCAAGACAGTAGCATTTCTCAAACGGTGGCATTGATTAATATTAACAATAAAATTCGTTAAACATGTAATTTGCTTTTAACTGTGTCATTGCATCAATTTTCCAGCGGCATTATTAGAGGATGTTTGTTACAGGGACATTTTGGTGTAGGGACTAAAAAAACTCCGTGTCAGTCACATCTAAACCAAACAGGAGGGACTTTTCGGGACTAAAAGTGGGCATTTGGGACTAAAGAGAGAAGACCCCGAGGGAGTCTTTTTGGGACTTTTTCCAATAGTTGCCCCTGCCACGCATCACACCTTGTTTCTATTAGTTCATTACTAGGGGTAACATGGTCTTTTATCATGTCATTTAATAACCTCTAGTCCATGTTTAGTCCCTGGAACCAAGCAGGTAGGGACTAGGGAGTTTTTAACCAAACAGGGCCTTAGATTAACAACAACTAATGAGTTGCACGGGATAGTGGACACACCAGCACCATGTGCATCTACCGATGTACTGTGGTCATGCACAGTCTGTTGCAACAAAGAACAAACAACCAAGGAGCATATTTGTGTTGGTCCCAGTTTTGTTATCTTTAGACACCTTTCCCTATGTGAGCGCAGCAAATCTAGTCCTGCTCAAACTCTACAGCCTTGTCCCTTCCTTTCCTTTTTGAACTAGTACTTTCGCCCCTTCCTTTCCTCTTTGAACCACGTCCTAGATTTATGCAATACAACTTTCCCCACTACTTTCCCCCATTACTTTCCTCTTTGAACCACGTCCTAGATTCATGCTATACAACTTTCCCCCTTCATTTCCTCTTTGAACCACGTCCTAGATTCATGCTATATACAACTTTTCCCACTACTTTCTCCCGCTCCTTTCCTCTTTGGACCACGTCCTAGATTCATGGTATACATGCAACTAGAGCAATGCATGTGGAGTAAGTAAAATATACCTTAAGGTTCTTGAGGCGTGGTTCGGTGGGCGACGGGACGTCGGCAAAGAAGAAGGGGTCGGAGGCCCTCCCGCGCTGCCGCTGGGTGGAAAGTGAACAGTAGCGCCGGTAGTGGATTCCCTCCCTCGCCGACGGTGACAGCGTTAAGCCTCCTTCCCTTCTCGACGAACGGATCCCGCCGGCTCTTTGGGCAGCAGTGAGGGGAGAGAGAGGTCAACGAAGTCTTGTTTAGATCTGGAGAGGGCGAGAGAGTGTGAAGAGAGCAACTACAAGCGCTGAGGCTCCAGCGTGTATATATATACTAGTTATCGAACCCGAGACCTCAAGTTTGATGAGCAAACAGGCTAACCAGCTACACAACCCTCCCGTTATGTTCAACGAGAGGAAAATAACCTTTTATACATTCCTGCGTTCATGTGACATGCATGCCAAGTTGGGAGTCATTAGGATTTCAATCATAATCGTGTCATGTGGCTTTGGTGGTAAGACTATCGACAGTGGTGCAGAAATAATGCAGCCTTAGTCACCTTACCTCTCTCCACGTAGTACGTTGGGTCCCACCAGTCAGAGGGTGAAACAAACAAATTAATAAGAAAAATTAAAAGCGCCAGCAGTGTATCTTACTACCTCACACATCTCGCTACTGCTCGGGAACACTATCCAATTGATCCCTCTGTTCGCTCACGTACTATTTTAAGTGAATCCTTATTATAAGATGCACACAAATTTTGGGCACTTGTATTCGACTTAAGTTAGTGTGCCATCGTATCTCGTATACTTGCTAGTCCCTTCGTCTAGGTGTAATAAGTCACGTTAGAAGGTGCAACGGGACCAAGGTGCGTGCGTGTGCGTGTGTGTGTTTAACAACATGTGTGTGTTAGAGAGTGCGACAGATCGACCTACTCCTACAGAGATATGGTGTGTAGTGTACGATTTTAGCCGCGAGAGTCGGTGCATCCTCTCGTTTCCGGGCGTGTCCGGTAGGGACATGCGGACAGCTGCCACACCCACTCCTGACCAGCCTGGCCTACCCAAAGCCCCTCCATCACCCGTGCGCACTTCCCACCCGAAACAGTCAGCGCCGCTCCAAAGAATCGGTGCCGCATTCATGCCCGGGCAGAGCGGACGCGACCTCTCACTGGCGCAAGAGTGATGGTTGCTTCGTCCGTCCAACTTACTACTGGGTCTATGTGATTTGACGTCTCATTGGTCTTTATTACTGAGGTGGTAGGACTGCTAGATGTCCCACGCTTTCGGCGAAAGGAGGTAGTAGATTACAATTTTCTCCATTCTTACAGTGGAGGAGTGCAAGAGCAGTGAAAATACGCAGGCTCAGTGATTACATGGCCCACCTCACACTATCACCGTGCGACACCTAACTCTTTACATAGTACTCCCTCCGTTCCTAAATATTACTAGATGAGTCCCCGCGCGTTGCCGCGGAACAACGGTATATCTCTCTGCGCAAAATTATCAATATCATAGAACTAAAAAAAATCTATAACCGCATGACAAATGTGGTAGCCAAACTAAATAAACTCCCATCATCATTTAGATCATTCCACGTAAGGTAAAAAGATCAGCCAACTCCTACTGCATAATGGGATTATTTTTCTTTTTGACATGTTAATGGGACTTAAAAGCTCACTTACATGCATGCTACCGGTGCATGCTTGCATGTAGACATGTTGATGTGATTTAAAACCCACTCACATGCATGTGCCACGGTATTTCTGGATGCTTGCATGTGGCTTAGTGCGGAGCCTCTCAACGTCTAGATCAGACGGCTATTATGACTGATTTACTTCATCTAACGGCTACGTCAATTTTGATGATGTGGCTCAAGGAGAGGATAGAGAATTCCTAGTAGTGGGGGCTAGCTATTACTAGTAGATAAGTCTTTGTAGAGATTCCACTAGGTGAACTACACACGGAACAAAATGAATGGATCTACACTTAAAATGCATCTATATACATCCGCATGTGGTTAATGGTGAAATCTCTACAAAGACTTATATTTAGGAACGGAGGAGGTACTAGTATAGTACTAGTACGTACTGTAATTTATCAGCGAGATAAGTTTGTACAATGCTATGAAGCTTCCAGCTCCTGTTACATGTATCTTGTGTCCAAGGTTGCTTGTTGCAACATTTCATCAAATACAAAGGAGACTAACATGCATGCTATTGCATCTCAATGATTGACAGATCATAGCAAATATGTACTCCCTCCGTTCCAAAATAAGTGTCTCAACTTTGTGCAAACTTTAGTACAAAGTTGTACTACTACTAAAGTTGACACTTATTTTGGAACAGAGGCAACTAAAGAAAAAAACGATCCATGCAGTCCCTAGCCCTTGAACCGTGAACCCTGACCAGGCTTCAATTTGCTGGCAACGTTCGAGCTTCATAATAAATGAAGTTTCCAACCTTTTGACCATCGGTTCATTTTGTGCAGTTTCACCAAAATCGAGATGAGCATCCCTGTGGCAAAGAAATTGAAGAAGCGTGATTAGAATAAGATTACTAGGACTAGTTGATGAGACATAAACTCATCAAAAATACAGTATGTAGAAGCCAGTAGAGGTATCAGGTATGTGCGGGGCAAAGAAGTAGAGAAATATCCACATGGAGTGATGTGGGCAGCTGGAGCAGTGGTGCAAGCCAGCTGTAAAGGGAGTTGTACCTGAGGGACGTAGCTCAACCTTGAGGAGGGCAGCGGGAGGCGGCAACTGCCCACATCGTAGCAGTGAGCAAGGAACGAAGGCAACCTCACCGGCTTTGTGAGAGAGAACGGCGGGGACCACTGGTCGGGACGTACTGACAGTGGGTTTTCACCGTTGGTGACGGCCACCGCATCTAGACTAAGCATCCACCCCTTCCCCAAGCGGACGTGATTCACCGGGATGTTAGAGATGTGGCCACAGTCGTTTTGTGCGAGAGAGTGTGAAGAGAGCAACCCCAGCAAGCAACCGTGTAGGCTGACCCGTCCTGACTATGTATATAGTGGAGCGGTTTCCTTTTCTCTCCATATGAACCTATCATATTGCGTACGTGCCACAAAGAAAAAATATATTTATAAATGACGCGGCACCTACTACTCGTTCTCCTATAACCTTGCGCTTGGCATCTCCAAAATATTAACCTTGCGATTGGCTCTTCGCCTCTTCGGGAAGTCGAGCAATAATGGTAGTGCAGTATATATCGTTCTGGCTATATGAGACCGAATGAATTGCTGCACGTCCACCACGTGGGAGAGGGTCGAGGGGTGAGGGAGAGTGCTACTACATACGGAGCAAAATGAGTGAATGTACACTCTAAAATACGTCTATATACATCAGTGTTTGGAGTATGTACTAGTAGTTCATATTGAAATCTAACTAAGGACATATATATTCCAAACAATATGATATAATCTCTATAACCAAGGTAGTACTACCTCTGTCCTGGTTTATTAGTCCCCTATGTAGTTTGTGCTAAATTTTGACCAAAGATTTAACTGACAAAATGTTAGTGCATGTTAACAAAAAATATAACGCTGGGTTCATATTCAAACATAGTTTTCAAATATATAATTTTTTGTGACATGCATGAGCATTTTGTTAGTTAAATTTATGGTCAAAATTTGGCACAGATTACAATGAGGACCAATAAACCAGGACAGAGGTAGTGGGGACGAGGAGTAAACGGAGGGAGTAGTAAATTTTTCTCCTCGTCCTGCGAGCCACCACGCGCATGGGTGAGGGAGGAGCAAGCTTCACCTCATCCTGCGAGCCACCGCGCCCATGGGCGGGGGAGACGACATACTAAGCAAGCTTCTCCTTGTTCTGCGAGTTGACGGGACTCATCAAAAGTACTCCAGTGTATAGAGCCTTGCCTCTAAGGTAGGCCCCACATGGTTTGCCTCTTTTTTTAATTTAACATAACGCGTCAAGTCGAAATTTGTTTGTTCACCCGTGGTAGACGATCCTCCCTCCACCAAGTGGACAACCAGTATACGTGCCAAATTACCATGTGGGCTGCCTTTTTCGTACAGAAATGAGCTCCACCGTGTACCCACGCGGGTGTGGTTGGGAAAGAGACGGGAGTACGTGCGCCGTGCATGCACCTCTTCTCTTCGTGCACGTCCCCCACCTACGTGGGTGTGTGTGAGAGATACAAACCATGTTCGTGAGTGTTTTTTGTTTTGTGGTGGGGGTGGGGGTGGGGTGGGGGTTGATTTCATGAATTATTTGTGGGAATATGTATCGATGACACCTCAAACAAAATTTTGCATGCAATGTGTGTGAAATGGAGGCCTATCCATATCATACATAGAGGGTCGGGCAATCCACGAGAAGAGAGGGAGGGGTCATAGCTATCGATAGAGTCGTAGAGAGGATCAAGTGGGTGGGTAAGAGATCGATGAAGAGAGCCATCGAAATTGTGTGTGTGTGTGTGTGTGCAAGTCAAAGATATAGGGCGACTGGCCTACCGGAACGTTAGAGGGCACATGTCAAGTTTGTGTGTGGCAGGGAGACATGACTAGA
>NC_041381.1:624634876-624655423 GCF_002162155.2 Triticum dicoccoides
GGTAGGATGACTCGTGTATGTGTTGAGAAGGAGAGACCCAGCTATGTCTTGAGGGAGATCGGTCGACATCCATACATAACTGAAGGACGGGAAATATGACAAGACAGAGAGAGAGAGGAGAGAGAGAGGGAGGGAGAGGGAGGGAGAGGGGTAGAGTGTTGGATGGGTGATGGAGTTGCTTCTCGGAGATGTTGGGAGAGGCCTACTAGACAAACTGAGGGTGGAACTACAATGTTATCAATAAGAGTGGGGATGTGTTTCTGTGGGTGCCTATGCATGATAGATCTGTTGGGACGCATCCATGGATGATGAAGGGGAACCATGTGTTTAGTAAGCAAACCTAACTAGATCGGTAGATCAATTGTTGTTTGTTGGACGAAGGGAGAGACACAACTAATGAGGTAGATCGATCGATGTGTGGGTAAAAACGAGTTATATGGACCTAGCTGGCTATATGTATAGCGAGAGATCGGTCGGTGTACGTCCATTTGGCCCAGCGAGACCGATAGACAGAGAGAATGGAGCTAGGAGGTGGTGCGAGAGGCCCAACTACTAGCTAGATAAGGGGAGAAGTGTGCGGTTGTGAGATCGATGAAAAGAGGGGCGAGAGTTTACACGTGTGTCTGACCATATGAGAGACACGAGGCAAGGACACATAAAGGAGGAGATTGAAGCTGTGTGTGTTGTTGGGGAACGTAGTAATTTCAAACAATTTCCTACGCACACGCAAGATCATGGTGATGCATAGCAACGAGAGGGGAGAGTGTGTCCACGTACCCTCGTAGACCGAAAGCGAAAGCATTATAACAAAGCAGTTGATGTAGTCGTACGTCTTCACGGCTCGACCGATCAAGCACCGAAACTACGACACCTCCGAGTTCTAGAACATGTTCAGCTCGATGACGATCCCCGGACTCCGATCCAGCAAAGTGTTGGGTAAGAGTTCCGTCAGCACGACGGCGTGGTGACAATCTTGATGTTCTACCGTCGCAGGGCTTCGCCTAAGCACCACTACAATATTATCGAGGACTATGGTGGAGGGGGGCACCGCACACGGCTAACAGATCCAAAGGATCAATTGTTGTTGTGCCTAGAGGTGCCCCCTGCCCCCGTATATAAAGGAGCAAGGGGGGTGCGGCCGGCTAGGATGAGGGCGTGCCAGGAGGAGTCCTACTCCCACCTGGAGTAGGACTCCCCCCTTTTCCATGTTGGACTAGGACTTGGGGGGGGGAGAGATAGAGGGGAAAGGAAAGGGGGGGCGCTGCCCCCCTCCTTGTCCAATTCGGACTTTGGGGGGGGGAGAGGGAGGGGCGCGCGGCTGCCCCTTGGCCTCCTCTCCTCTTCCTCCACTAGGCCCATTAAGTTACCGGGGGGTTCGGGTAACCTCCCGGTACTCCGGTAAAATGTCGATTTCACCTGGAACACTTCCATGTCCAAACATAGGCTTCCAATATATCAATCTTCATGTCTCGACCATTTCGAGACTCCTCGTCATGTCCGTGATCACATCCGGGACTCCTAACAACCTTCGGTACATCAAAAAATATAAACTCATAATGAAACTGTCAGCGTAACTTTAAGCGTGTGGACCCTACAGGTTCGAGAACAGTGTAGACATGACCGAGACACGTCTCTAGTCAATAAACAATAGCGGAACCTGGATGCTCATATTGGCTCCCACATATTCTACGAAGATCTTTATCGGTCAAACCGCATAACAACATACGTTGTTCCCTTTGTCATCGGTATGTTACTTGCCCGAGATTCGATCATCAGTATCTCAATATCTAGTTCAATCTCGTTACTGGCAAGTCTCTTTACTCGTTCCGTAATACATCATCTCACAACTAACTCATTAGTTGCAATTATTGCAAGGCTTAAGTGATGTGCATTACCGAGAGGGCCCAGAGATACCTCTCCGACAATCGGAGTGACAAATCCTAATCTCAAAATACGCCAACCCAACATGTACCTTTGGAGACACCTGTAGAGCTCCTTTATAATCACCCAGTTACGTTGTGACGTTTGGTAGCACAAAAAGTGTTCCTCCGGTAAACGGGAGTTGCATAATCTCATAGTCATAGGAACATGTATAAGTCATGAAGAAAGCAATAGCAATATACTAAACGATCGTGTGCTAAGCTAACGGAATGGGTCATGTCAATCACATCATTCTCCTAATGATGTGATCCCGTTAATCAAATGACAACACATGTCTATGGTTAGGAAACATAACCATCTTTGATCAACAAGCTAGTCAACTAGAGGCATACTAGTGACACTCTGTTTGTCTATGTATTCACACATGTATTATGTTTCCGGTTAATACAATTCTAGCATGAATAATAAACATTTATCATGATATAAGGAAATAAATAATAACTTTATTATCGCCTCTAGGGCATATTTCCTTCAGTCTCCCACTTGCACTAGAGTCAATAATCCAGATTACACTGTAATGATTCTAACACCCATGGAGCCTTGGTGCTGATCATGTTTTGCTCACGGAAGAGGCTTAGTCAACGGGTCTGCTACATTCAGATCCGTATGTATCTTGCAAATTTCTATGTCTCCCACTTGGACTAAATCCCCAATGAAATTGAAGCGTCTCTTGATGTGCTTGGTTCTTTTGTGAAATCTGGATTCCTTCGCCAAAGCAATTGCACCAGTATTGTCACAAAAGATTTTCATTGGACCCGATGCACTAGGTATGACACCTAGATCGGATATGAACTTCTTCATCCAGACTCCTTCGTTTGCTACTTCCGAAGCAGCTATGTACTCCGCTTCACATGTAGATCCCGCCACAACGCTTTGTTTAGAACTGCACCAACTGACAGCTCCACCGTTCAATGTAAACACGTATCCGGTTTGCGATTTAGAATCGTCCGGATCAGTGTTAAAGCTTGCATCAACGTAACCATTTACGATGAGCTCTTTGTCACCTTCATAAATGAGAAACATATCCTTAGTCCTTTTCAGGTACTTCAGGATGTTCTTGACCGCTGTCCAGTGATCCACTCCTGGATTACTTTGGTACCTCCCTCCTAAACTTATAGCAAGGCACACATCAGGTCTGGTACACAGTATTGCATACTTGATAGATCCTATGGCTGAAGCATAGGGAACTTCTTTCATCTTTTCTCTATCTTCTGCAGTGGTCGGGCATTGAGTCTTACTCAACTTCACACCTTGTAACACAGGCAACAACCCTTTCTTTGCTTAATCCATTTTGAACTTCTTCAAAACTTTGTCAAGGTATGTGCTTTGTGAAAGTCCAATTAAGCGCCTTGATCTATCTCTATAGATCTTAATGCCCAATATGTAAGCAGCTTCACCGAGGTCTTTCATTGAAAAACTCTTATTAAAGTATCCTTTTATGCTATCCAGAAATTCTATATCATTTCCGATCAGCAATATGTCATCTACATATAGTATCAGAAATGCTACAGAGCTCCCACTCACTTTCTTGTAAATACAGGCTTCTCCAAAAGTCTGTATAAAACCAAATGCTTTGATCACACTATCAAAGCGTTTATTCCAACTCTGAGAGGCTTGCACCAGTCCATAAATGGATCGCTGGAGCTTGCACACTTTGTTAGCTCCCTTTGGATCGACAAAACCTTCCGGTTGCATCATATACAACTCTTCTCCCAGAAAACCATTCAGGAATGCAATTTTGACATCCATCTGCCATATTTCATAATCATAAAATGCGGCTATTGCTAACATGATTCGGACAGACTTAAGCATCGCTACGGGTGAGAATGTCTCATCGTAGTCAACCCCTTGAACTTGTCGAAAACCTTTCGCGACAAGTCGAGCTTTGTAGACAGTAACATTACCGTCAGCGTCAGTCTTCTTCTTGAAGATCCATTTATTTTCAATTGCTTGCCGATCATCGGGCAAGTCAACCAAAGTCCACACTTTGTTCTCATACATGTATCCCATCTCAGATTTCATGGCCTCAAGCCATTTTGCGGAATCTGGGCTCACCATCGCTTCTTCATAGTTCGTAGGTTCATCATGGTCTAGTAACATGACTTCCATAACAGGATTACCGTACCACTCTGGCGCGTATCTTACTCTGGTTGATCTACGAGGTTCAGTAACAACTTGATCTGAAGTTTCATGATCATCGTCATTATCTTCCTCACTAATTGGTGTAGTTGTCACAGAAACCTGTTTCTGCGATATACTACTTTCCAATAAGGGAGCAGGTACAGTCACCTCATCAAGTTCTACTTTCCTCCCACTCACTTCTTTCGAGAGAAACTCCTTCTCCAGAAAGTTTCCGAATTTAGCGACAAACGTCTTGCCTTTGGATCTGTGATAGAAGGTGTACCCAACAGTCTCCTTTGGGTATCCTATGAAGACACATTTCTCCGATTGGGTTCGAGCTTATCAGGTTGAAGCTTTTTCACATAAGCATCGCAGCCCCAAACTTTCAAAAATGACAACTTTGGTTTCTTGCCAAACCACAGTTCATAAGGCGTCATCTCAACGGATTTTGATGGTGCCCTATTTAACGTGAGTGCGACCGTCTCTAAAGCATAACCCCAAAATGACAGCGGTAAATCTATAAGAGACATCATAGATCACACCATATCTAGTAAAGTACGATTACGACATTCGGACACACCATTACGCTGTGGTGTTCCGGGTGGCGTTAGTTGCGAAACTATTCCGCATTGTTTTCAATGTAGACCAAACTCGTAACTCAAATATTCTCCTCCACGATCAGATCGTAGAAACTTTATTTTCTTGTTACGATGATTTTCAACTTCACTCTAAAATTCTTTGAACTTTTCAAATGTTTCAGACTTATGCTTCATTAAGTAGATATACCCATATCTGCTCAAATCATCTGTGAAGGTGAGAAAATAACGATATCCGCCACAAGCCGCAACATTAATCGGACCACATACATCTGTATGTATGATCTCCAATAAATCAGTTGCTCTCTCCATAGTTCCAGAGAACGGTGTTTTAGTCATCTTGCCCATGAGGCACGGTTCGCAAGTACCAAGTGATTCATAATCAAGTGGTTCCAAAAGTCCATCAGTATGGAGTTTCTTCATGCGCTTTACACCGATATGACCTAAACGGCAGTGCCACAAATAAGTTGCACTATCATTATCAACTCTGCATCTTTTGGCTTCAACATTATGAATATGTGTATCACTACTATCGAGATTCAATAAAAATAGACCACTCTTCAAGGGTGCATGACCATAAAAGATATTACTCATATAAATAGAACAACCATTATTCTCTAATTTAAATGAATAACCGTCTCGTATCAAACAAGATCCAGATATAATGTTCATGCTCAACGCTGGCACCAAATAACAATTATTTAGGTCTAAAACTAATCCCGAAGGTAGATGTAGAGGTAGCTTGCCGACCGCGATCACATCGACTTTGGAACCATTTCCCACGCGCATCGTCACCTCGTCCTTAGCTAATCTTTGCTTAATCCATAGTCCCTATTTCGAGTTTCAAATATTAGCAACAGAACTAATATCAAATACCCAAGTGCTACTGCGAGCATTAGTAAGGTACACATCAATAACATGTATATCACATATACCTTTGTTCACCTTGCCATCCTTCTTATCCGCCAAATACTTGGGGCAGTTCCGCTTCCAGTGACTAGTCTGCTTGCACTAGAAGCACTCAGTTTCAGGCTTAGGTCCAGACTTGGGTTTCTTCTCCTGAGCAGCAACTTGTTTGCTCTTCTTCTTGAAGGTTCCCTTCTTCTTCCCTTTGCCCTTTTTATTGAAACTAGTGGTCTTGTTAACCATCAACACTTGATGCTCCTTCTTGATTTCTACCTCCGCAGATTTTAGCATCGCGAAGAGCTCGAGAATAGTCTTTTCCATCCCTTGCATATTATAGTTCATCACAAAGCTCTTGTAGCTTGGTTGCAGTGATTGGAGAATTCTGTCAATGATGCTATCATCCGGAAGATTAATTCCCAGTTGAATCAAGTGATTATTATACCCAGACATTTTGAGTATATGCTCACTGACAGAACTGTTCTCCTCCATCTTGCAGCTGTAGAACTTATTGGAGACTTCATATCTCTCAATCCGGGCATTTGCTCGAAATATTAACTTCAACTCCTAGAACATCTCATATGCTCCATGACGTTCAAAATGTCGTTGAAGACCCGGTTCTAAGCCGTAAAGCATGGCACACTAAACTATAGGGTAGTCATCAGCTTTGCTCTGCTAGACGTTCATAACATCTGGTGTTGCTCCAGCAGCAGGCCTGACACCCAGCGGTGCTTCCAGGACGTAATTCTTCTTTGCAGCAATGAGGATAATCCTCAAGGTACTGACCCAGTCCGTGTAATTGCTACCATCATATTTCAACTTTGCTTTCTCAAGGGGCGCATTATAATTCAACGGAACAACAACACGGGCCATCTATCTACAATCAACATAGACAAGCAAAATACTATCAGGTACTAAGTTCATGATAAATTTAAGTTCAATTAATCATATTACTAAAGAACTCCCACTTAGATAGACATCCCTCTAATCCTCTAAGTGATTACGTGATCCATATCAACTACACCATGTCCGATCATCACGTGAGATGGAGTAGTTTCAACGGTAAACATCAATATGTTGATCATATCTACTAGATGATTCACGCTCGACCTTTCGGTCTCCGTGTTCCAAGGCCATATCTGTTATATGCTAGGCTCGTCAAGTTTAACCTGAGTATTCGGCGTGTGCAACTGTTTTGCACCCGTTGTATTTGAACGTAGAACCTATCACACCCGATCATCACGTGGTGTCTTAGCACGAAGAACTTTCGCAACGGTGCATACTCAGGGAGAACACTTTTACTATGATAATTTAGTGAGGGATCATCTTATAATGCTACCGTCAATCAAAGCAAGATAGGATGCATAAAAGATAAACATCACATGTAATCAATATAAGTGATATGATATGTCCATCATCATCTTGTGCTTGTGATCTCCATCTTCGAAGCACCGTCATGATCACCATTGTCACCGGAGCGACACCTTGATCTCCATCGTAGCATCATTGTTGTCTCGCCAATCTTATGCTTCTACGACTATCGCTACCGCTTAGTGATAAAGTAAAGCATTACAGGGCGATTGCATTGCATACAATAAAGCGACAATCATATGGCTCCTGCCAGTTGCCGATAACTCGGTTACAAAACATGATCATCTCATACAATAAAATTTAGCATCATGTCTTGACCATATCACATCACAACATGCCCTGCAAAAACAAGTTAGATGTCCTCTACTTTGTTGTTGCAAATTTTACGTGGCTGCTACGGGCTGAGCAAGAACCGTTCTTACCTACGCATCAAAATCACAACGATAGTTTGTCAAGTTGGTGCTATTTTAACCTTTGCAAGGACCGGGCGTAGCCACACTCGGTTATACTAAAGTGAGAGAGACAGACACCCGCCGGTCACCTTTAAGCAACTAGTGCTCGTGGCGGTGAAACCAGTCTCGCGTAAGCGTACGCATAATGTCGGTCCGGGCCGCTTCGTCTCACAATACCGCTGAACCAAAGTATGACATGCTGGTAAGCAGTATGACTTATATCGCCCACAACTCACTTGTGTTCTACTCGTGCATATGACATCTACGCATAAAACCTGGCTCGGATGCCACTGTTGGGAAACGTAGTAATTTCAAAAAAATTCCTACGCACACGCAAGATCATGGTGATGCATAGCAACGAGAGGGGAGAGTGTGTCCATGTACCCTCGTAGACCGAAAGCGGAAGCGTTATAACAACGCGGTTGATGTAGTCATACGTCTTCACGGCCCGACCGATCAAGCACCGAGACTACGGCACCTCCGAGTTCTAGCACACGTTCATCTCGATGACGATCCCCGGACTCCGATCCAGCAAAGTGTCGGGGAAGAGTTCCGTCAGCACGACGGCGTGGTGACAATCTTGATGTTCTACCATTGCAGGGCTTCACCTAAGCACCGCTACAATATTATCGAGGACTATGGTGGAGGGGGGCACCACACACAGCTAAGAGATTCAAGGGATCAATTGTTGTTGTGCCTAGAGGTGCCCCCCTGCCCCCGTATATAAAGGAGCAAGGGGGGGGGCGGTGCGGCCGGCCAGGAGGAGGGCGCGCCAGGAGGAGTTCTACTCCCACCGGAAGTAGGACTCCCCCCTTTTCCATGTTGGACTAGGACTTGGGGGGGGGGGAGGAGAGAGAGAGGGGAAAGGAAAGGGGGGGCACCGCCCCCCCTCCTTGTCCAATTCGGACTTGGGGGGGGAGGGGCGCGCGGCTGCCCCTTGGCCTCCTCTCTTCTTCCTCCACTAGGCCCATTAAGGCCCATTAAGTTACCGGGGGATTCCGGTAACCTCCCGGTACTCCGATAAAATGCCGATTTCACCCGAAACACTTCCGATGTCCAAACATAGGCTTCCAATATATCAATCTTCATGTCTCGACCATTTCAAGACTCTTCGTCATGTCCGTGATCACACCCGGGACTCCGAACAACCTTCGGTACATCAAAACATATAAACTCATAATGAAACTATCATCGTAACTTTAAGCGTGCGGACCCTACGGGTTCGAGAACAATGTAGACATGACCGAGACACGTCTCCGGTCAATAACCAATAGCGGAACCTGGATGCTCATATTGGTTCCCACATATTCTACGAAGATCTTTATTGGTCAGACCGCATAACAACATACGTTGTTCCCTTTGTCATTGGTATGTTACTTGCCCGAGATTCGATCATCGGTATCTCAATACCTAGTTCAATCTCGTTACCGGCAAGTCTCTTTACGCGTTCCATAATACATCATCTCACAACTAACTCATTAGTTGCAATGCTTGCAAGGCTTAAGTGATGTGCATTATCGAGAGGGCCATCGGAGTGACAAATCCTAATCTCGAAATACGCCAACTCAACATGTACCTTTGGAGACACCTGTAGAGCTCCTTTATAGTCACCCAGTTACATTGTGACGTTTGGTAGCACACAAAGTGTTCCTCTGGTAAACGGGAGTTGCATAATCTCATAGTCATAGGAACATGTATAAGTCATGAAGAAAGTAATAGCAATATACTAAACGATCGTGTGCTAAGCTAATGGAATGGGTCATGTCAATCACATCATTCTCCTAATGATGGGATCCCGTTAATCAAATGACAACACATGTCTATGGTTAGGAAACATAACCATCTTTGATCAACAAGCTAGTCAAGTAGAGGCATACTAGTGACACTCTATTTGTCTATGTATTCACACATGTATTATGTTTCCGGTTAATACAATTCTAGCATGAATAATAAACATTTATCATGATATAAGGAAATAAATAATAACTTTTTATTGCCTCTAGGGCATATTTCCTTCATGTGTATGCTGTAGGCAGGCATCGTTGGAGAGGTTTATCGATCGGTGTGTGTCAGAAAGGAGTTGTGGAGACTCTAGGAGAACGACCTAAAGAAAAAAATGAATGTGCCCGGTGGATAGAATGCCGAGGGAGGGGGAGGGCGAGGAGGGCGTGTGCATGCACGAGAGAAAGTTAGTGGTAGCTACAAAGATTAGAGGATTGTGTGGGTGTAAGAGACTAACAAAGATCATAATTTGATATGAAAGCGGATTCATATATTTGAATAGGAGATCATAGTGTTTTAAACATTGCATGCATGAATATAGCGGTGATACATGTGCTATGCACATGTTATACCATAATGTGATAATGTATGGCGTTTGCAACTCACAGCTAAATGCCGAACAATCTAAACCATACTATACATCAAACAATCTCACATTTTATTTGAATTTGTGATAATGTGCGGCGTTTGCAGCTTACAACTAAATATCAAGAAATCTTAACAATACTATATATTGAACATTCTCACATTTTATTTGAATTTGTGGTAATGTGTGGTGTTTGCAACTCATATCTAAATACTTGTAGGCGTAGGCGGCGGGGCACCATACATAATATGATAAACACATTATACATATGAGACATGGTTTAGATTATGAGGATCTAGCTAGAGCTAGAAATATAATGTGATTTGAAATCAAAATAAAGTGGATTCAAAAAATCTAGTTCGAGTTCGTATAGTACACATAGTTCATATGTAACTCGAGACTAATCATGTGGTGTGCTGTGAAGATAATACACAAACGATGGTTTAACTTGACAATAATGATGATTGTAGATCTTATTAAAACAGAGAAACGAATTCAAATGCTTTGACTTCACAACGATCATTACTGTAGGTCTAATTCAAATTTAGTTCATATTGAAGCGGTAGTATATACGTTTGGAATGCACTAAAACGTTCATTTGAGTAGTAGGTTGCATGCATTATACACGTAGCGAAATATTTTAATTGAACATAACATGAATTCAAAGTTTTGAAAGACATTTGTAGTGCGCATTGGTTTGGTACAGTACACGTTAGGCTTGTCCGGAAATTTCAACCCGCGCCTTGTTAGCTAGAAATATTTAAGATATATCTTTGTCTCGTTATGCTCCGACAACTCCCTCCATCTCAACCCGCGCCTTGCTATTTCGAAATTACAACATGCGCGAAAACTCTCACCTCCTGTGAAATCCCGACACGCGAAATGCCCGTGGTACCCCTGAACCGAAAGAACTGCCTCAAATCGGTGGGGGGGGTACTTTCGTAGCTTACCCCACATTTCGGACAAGCGCGTCTCTAAGCCATGGTTCCCCACTGCCATCCCATCCGCCCACCCATTCGTACACCGATGCCGCAAAAACCCGCGACGAAACCCCACACCCTGCTTCGTCCGCCACCCAGCCGGAGCCTCTTCCCCGATGACGTCGTCCACAGTAACACCTCGACGTCCCTCATCCACCGTACCGGATGAGGATCCGTCGTCGATCTCATCGTCCCGCCGGTTCAGCCACCCCGTCCACCTCCAAGGAGCTGCCCCGATGTTCCCCTCGTCTTTCGTGCCACCTCCATTCCCACATCGCCGTCTTCACCTGCACCACCGGAAGAGCATCATCATCACCGTTTCCTCGAAAGAAGCTGCAGCCTAATCAGCGCCACCAAAGAGGTTGTACACTAATCGCCACATTTTCTTCTTGATTCGATCTCACGGTGCTGCCAGCGCTCGGTCCCGAGCCGACACAGCGCGGCTCCATCCACGGCAGCATCGCCGGCCACTTCCTCCACAGCGTCGCTCCCTCGGCGGCAGCGTCCACATCAGTAGGAGCTGCTGCTGCTTTAGCTCTCGCTCGCGCTGCTGCACTGCTCTTGCTCTCGGTCCCCTGCCTGGTCTGCTCTTGCTATTGCTCTTGATCGCGCTGCTTCTCTCGCTCTTGCTTTTGCATGCGATGCTGCTCCGATTTGGCTACACTTTAGTCGACTGAATAGACTTTTGGGTCAGTCGATTTTCAAGGGGTGGGCTCGCCGCGGTGAAGGAAGAACCAGCTGCAGCGGGGAGGGGGGCTCGCCGGAGAGGTACCCCACTATCTATTTTAGGGTTCAGGATGGGGGCGGTGGTCTCCGGTGGTGGCGGGGCGGTGGCGTGGGGATCACCGGAGAAAAAGCTCGGCATGGGGGGGCCTAGAGGGAAGGCCGGGGCGGCGGCGGACCAGCGGTGGGGAGTGTTTTCGGGGCGGGCGGGGCTGCTGTTTGGCCGGTGGTGGCTGGCGGCTCAGGGGGGTGGAGGTTGAAGATGAACCGCAAGCCCTTGATTTCGTATCCGACGGCTGCAAAATCGACTGACCAGAGATGAAAAAATCAGTCGACCGACGTGTAGCCTCACCTTGCTAGTGTGTTGCGTTTCAACAACAAATTCAGTTTCGACAGCAAAATTCAGTTTCAACAGCAAAATTCAGTTTCGAAAGTTAAGTTCAGTTTCGACAGTTAAGTTCAGTTTCGACAGTTAAGTTCAGAGATGAGCGGCTGATGTATTTTACATCTAGCACTTTGTGGTTATGTATTTTACGTCATGTATTGGAGATGCTATTAGAATTCCACTCAGGTTAACGTTGTTCATTGTCTCTCTTGTCCTGTTCAGCCTCGGCGTCGTACAACTCACCGGAGCTGCTCCAACGACGAAGCCCTCCATCATAGCGGAGCAGTACCTCGGGCTCCATCTCTATACGCCTAAGATATTCTTCCCCTCCTCCGACAGCAAAGTCAGCCGGAGCATCCTCACCGGCCAACCCAGTCACGCTGAGATCTACATGGCTTCGCCAAAGAGGTTGTACACTTGTTGCATCTCTTTTTTACTCTACATGTTATATATATTGTCCACTCAGCACACGAATTTGTTCCTTTAGTGTCTCCTTGAAAGAAAAAACGTAGGAATTTTAATTTTCACTTGTCCTCCTTTCCAAATTCCTATTCATGAAGCACGAGACTAAGAGATAGTAGCATAATAGCATTATAACCGTACATTTTCTTGTGGTTTGACTTAATCTCACCATGCTTCTTTGCATCTTGTGACCTTCCAATTGTTGTGAATCAAACACCCAGATTGGTAGAAATCCTGTGTTTTTAAATTCTCTGTTTTGCACGTGCATTCCTATCCTATTCCTGTCTATTTCCTATCCCTGCATTGTTGGAATCCTCCAATTCAAACGAGCCCTTATAGAATTACTTCTCTTACACATAGTTGTCAAAGAAAACCTTGCGTGGTTTGTCCCGCTCCTGCTGCGCCGTCGTCCACCCCAGCTCAGCTGCTCCAACGATAGAAGGGTCCAGCACAGCAGGGATCCGGACTCCAGACTGTCTTTCGCCACCTTAGATCTTCTTCCCTGCCGCTGGCAGCCATGAAAACTGCATTACCATCATCAACCGAGCAGATGACCTCGAGGACTACATGGGTCCGCAAGAGAGGTCGCACTATTTCGTGTCTGCTTATGTTATGCATCGCTTAATATTACATGCTACTTTATCGTCCTGTTCACTGATTAGACTCTGAGTCAGCTCCAAACTAATGGTCAAACTTGAGTTTTAAATGGTTGTGGGTACATATCGGGGCCGCTATCAATAGTATCTATCTACTATCTGGTTAATCTCTGGTGTCTACTATGAGTTTCATGTTGGGTGGGAAACAAACAGTAAAGAAGCCATTATCTGTATTTATTAACTGAAGCCATTATCTGCCTGCTATTATTGGTTTTGGGTCTATCCACAGGTTGCTACCATCACTCTGGATTTCTGCATGCACTCCTTACATAATCTCACTATGTTTTATTCCTATGCATGACAGTTATTGTAAACAATGGAACTGAACATGTAGAGCAAAAGAGACGAGCCTTGCGTGGCAATATAATTTCATGCAGACGTCGCTCCATGGTAGGCGCAAAGGCAGCCCCCCCTCCACGGATTTCAGATTGTAATCGAGAGGAAGATATCTGTTCTGAGGGGGATTTAGAAGGAGAAGATAACTCCTATTTACACCCTGAGGTCTTCGCTCTAACTTGGCATGCTGATGTTGGTTATATCATGCATATGGTGTCTTGCATTGCTTACTTTATACATCAAATATGTCATCTATTTAGTTTAGACATCCTTTGAGCGAATGCCATCTGTTTAGTTTATTCATCGTTTATGTGAATTATGCAACGCCACCTTGTTTAGCTAGGCATCATATATATGAATTTTGCAATGCCATCCTGCTTAGCTAGTCATCTTATATGTAAATTATATCAGGCCATCCTTTTGTTTCGTTACATATTACATTTGTCAACAATGTTAGTACATTCAACTGATCTTCATGTGCATCAGCCATTTGACACGGAGATGGCAAATTCTGGCGTGAAAACAAGGTCCTCTGAGCAGACTATGCTATCTGACAAAGCGCATATCTCGCTAGTTATGGATAGCTCCTCAGAGGAGGATTTAGGGACAGATGACCAGTCCTATTCCCCCCCCCCCCGAGGTGTATGCTCTAAATTGGCAGGGTTATGTTGCTCATATCGTGCGTATGGTGTCTCGCATTGCTATGCCATTTGATTAGTTTAGACATGCTTTGTGTGAATGCCACCTGTTTAGTGTCTAATTACCATATATGTGAATTATGCATTCCCATCTTGTTGCAAGACATTATATATGTGAATTATACAATGCTATCTTGTTGCAAAGGCATTATATATGTGAATTATGCAATGCCATGCTGTTTAGCCAATCATCATGTATGTGAATTATATCATGCTATCATTTTTTTGTATTACGTGTTCCATTTGTCGACAACGTTTGTATACTCAACTACTCTTCCTGTGCATCAGCCATTTGAAGCGGTGATGGAAGTATCTGGAGTGAAAACAAGGTATTCAGAGTAGACAATGCTACCTGCTGAAGTAGACATCTTGCTGGCTACAAAGAGCTCCTCAGAGGAGGATTCAGAGACTGATGACCAGTCCTATTTCCCCCCTGAGGTCTATGCTCAAACTTGGCAGGGTTATATTACCCATGTCATGCATGTTGTCTTGCATTGCTTAGTTTTTACATCATATATAGATTTCCATCTGCTTACTTGCTTACTATATAAATCATATATTTGAATTATATCATGCCATAATGTTTACATAGTACATACACATCATCTATTTGAATTATGGCATGGTAACCCATTTAATAAATACATCATATAGTTATATCATCTCATCCTGTTTAGTGTTTACAGTCATCATATTTAGAATTATGGCATTCTATCCATGAATGTATGTGAATTATGGCATGCCAACCTATTTAATAAACACATTATATAGTTATGTCATGTCATCCTATTTACATAGTCTCATATTTTGAACTATCTCTTTCCATCTCTTTTAGTTAGCCATCATAATGTGAAATTGTGTCATGCTATCCTATTTGGTTAGACAACATAAATATGAATTATTTCATGCCCTCCTTTATTCCCCACTATCCATTGCACTTGTCTATCATACAATGTCTATACTTTCAATTACTTTTCTTGTTTATCAACCATTTGAATTGGAGAGCGTGATGGCAGTATCTAAGGGAGTAACAACACGATCTTCAGAAAAGATAGTGCTACCAGTTGATGCAGATAGAACCACGGTTGTACTTACCGAAGGACCAGATCCACCACACATAACCCAGACTCTCGCAGATTGTACCCCTACCGAGTTGGACAGAGAACCAGCTACACCTCTTCTAACCCCAACCCCGGCAGATAGTAACCCAATTCCAGTTGACACAGCACCGTCTCCACCATAGAGCACCCAAACACGAGCGGTTAGTAAGGGAACTGCAGTGCCCAAAGCACGAGGATCACCACTCCGAATCCCAACTCAATGCTTAAAGGAGAAGAAGATTTGTTCTCAGGTCAGGTTTTGTAGCTATGGTTCATACTCCTTTGCTCTTGCATTACTGTATTTACTCATACCAACTATTTTCAAATTTGAAGGATGGAATTGAAACTCCAATGGCGCAACAGGTATGTTTTAAACCTGTTTCTTTAACTGGTTTGCTGTTGTAACCTGCTCTATGTTGATTTTAGTTTCAATTGAATAAAAAGTTATGTTCTCATGTCATGCACATTACAAGTGTTGTTATTGCTCTATAGTTACCCACACTTATATTCTGTCTATTCTGGTTTGTCTTGAACAAATATTATTTGAACTGTGTCTCTATCTTGATTTGGCAACAAAAACTAGAATGATATAGACCATAAAGTGACCATGGTACATAGATATATGTTTATTTCATGCTATTATCCTGTCCACTTTACTACTGAACTTATTTACCAAAATGAGTTTCATATACAACATGGTAAACATGTGATGTGTCTTCTTGTTTCTCTTTTAGAATGCGGACAAAATATTGGAGAACAGTACCACGTTATCCAATGGTAAAGGAACTAATGCAGATAAGGTTCAAGATAGTGAGACATCCCTGTTGGTCTCCAAGAAAGCTGATAAAAACTATCTTGACAACACTGAGGGAACCCAAAAGTCCTGTCTTGATGTAGTGTTCGAGTTACTGGCCACTACTGCTGGCACAAGCTCTTCGAACTCGCTGTCTGAATCAGTTTGTCTTCTTGAATCTCAACTTCAAGTTGAAAGACATCGATGAGATGTGCTGCGATAGGAAGCTGAAGGACTGAGGAAGTCCCTGCAAAATTCAGATGCATATTTTCTAGTGCAACAGCAAGCGCTAGAGGATTTAAGCGCCAAACAAGAGAAAGTTAATAAGCTTGCTAAGCATCTTGCCAGCATTATGGGTACCCAGTATATTGTTTCTTGAGATCTTCTGAAGTGGTTTCAGTTCTGGATTTGTTTTGCTGCGGCGTTTATTTGCGCTGGTCGCCAACTTTGACAACCAGTGTATATGATATGCTGCTTTGTTCCCTATATTTGCACTGGTGGCAAACTTTGATGCCCAGTGGATGTAATATGTGTAACAGCCGTGATAGCCTAGCATAAGTTGCTTGCTTATTTATTTCCTTGTTGTCTTGTTTATTTGTTTGCTTGTAGTCAGTGCAGTTCTTTTTTAAAACTAGGCCACAATAACCATGGGCTAATATTTACTGTAGTGACACTTGGCCTCCTACGGGCCATAGAAACAGTGGGCCTTCTACGGGCCGTAGAAACAGTAGGCCTTCTACGGGCCGTAGAAACAATGGGCCTTCTACGGGCCGTAGAAACAATGGGCCTTCTACGGGCCGCAGAAACAATGGGCCTTCTACGGGCTGTATCATCAATGGGCCTTATACGGGCCGTATGACCATAACGGGCCATTGTTAATAGGCTGTATTTGATGATGCTATGAAAACGGCCCAACGTATTAACGGACCACAAATGGGCCGATGTAACCACGGGCTGAATTTGGCCCACAAGCAGAAAATGACAGTAACGGGCCGTAAGTAAACGAATGCTGGAAATGAGCACAAGAATAAATGGGCTCTGAGAAGGCCAAAAGATAACATTGGCTGGAAACGGCCCAACTGAATAACGGGCCCTTAATGGGTATAAAGTGATACACTGTTCATTACGGGCCAGTTTCACCACTGGCCGTTAATAGGCCAAGAGTTACATAGGGCCTCATATGGGCCGAAAGCCATCACGGGCCATACCTGGGCCAGAAGTGAAAACGGGCTGGAATCATATTGGATGGTCCAGATGACGCTACTGTTCCTAATTCGGATAGGGCGTAACGGGCCTTGGGTTAGCGGACTGTAAATTTGCTATATGCGAACATGCCGTTAACAGGCTTTCCATGGGCTGGCCCACCACCTTTTGACCAAGTCAAACGGGCTGGCCTTTTCACAGGAATGGGCCTCTGTTGGGCCGTGCCACGTGTCGACGTATCATAGGCGCCTTCTGTCCAATGAGTGGATGACATCTGTCCCAACGGTGAGCAGACACGTGTTTCCTCCAGCCAATGATGATTTTACACGTGGAAAATCCCCATTGGTCGGGGCTGTTAACGGGTTATCGGATCCAAAACCTGACCCGATAGCTTAACGGCGTTCCGTTACGGTGGATGCCAGGTGTCGGTCACCCTTGACGAAAGCACTTCTGTGACGCGCGATTTATCGTCATGGAAGTGGACACTTCCGTGATGATAATTTTGGTAATGTCAAGGAACACTTCTACGACAGCACAGGTATGACTATCTCGATTCTGTCATAAATTTGTCATGGATGTACATGCATGACAAAAAACACGACCTACTGTGACAAACAGGTATCATCACGGAAGTGTATTTTTTTTGTAGTGTAGGTAGTTCCCCTTTTTATAACCTAAGTACTAGCACTAGTACTAATACCTGCATAGTGGGAACACGTTCAGGTTTGGTACGTACTAGTAGGTGTGAGCAGGCTTTTGAATGTGATGGGAACAAGGTAAAGATTAGTTGATGGTTTTGGTTTCCAGGCCCGAAAAGTCTCCCGATGAGTTTAGCGGAACATAAATTTCAAGTACTACACTGCTCAAATGCGTAAATATTATGTTACTGTCAAAAATTGGCACAAAGTACGAAGGAGACCAATGGAAGTACTACTAGCAACCCATGATTTAACTACTCGCATGCGCGCAGTGGAGTAATAATGTCTTTCTTCCACCCTCATGTCCACTCAATTTGCATGCGCTATATTAATTGACCATCAATGAAGTGAACAACTTTACACGTGTCAAGTTATCACATGGGGTGGATCTTGGTACAAAATTGCATCCGCCCGTGTACCCGTGTGTGCGTGCGAGGGAATGAGTGCATGTGTGGCGTGGGTGCACATCTTCGCTTCGTGCATGTACCGCCAGTATGGCTCAGGGAGGACGGGTACATTCTTCTGGAACCAGGAGCACATCACTGTGATCAATCCATGCAAGGAGGTCACGACAACGCCTCCACATGTGCCACGTGGCTTCATGAGCTGTAAGAGAGACGCGGTGTATCTGCCATTGGTATTCTAATTTACGTGTTTTGCACATACTCGAAGTACTAGTAAGGTACACGTGCATTGCACGCATCAAATTTTGCAACCAAATTACGAATAAATACCACACTATAGCATGTAAGCTCTGAGTCATATCTGCCTGATGTAGCCCTTCGATTAATTCTTATAGTTCATCTCATTCAAAATCAATTAGTTTTTATAAGAAAGCTAAGAACGCGGGAATAGGGAAAACATGGGATTATAGTGGAATGTCATCTTGAATCCTACAGGATTGTACGAGTGTTTGATTGTGCATAGAAAAAACGCAGAATTCTTTCAAAGGGGTTTGATTGGATGGGATGTTTCCTATGAAATCTAGTGCAAATGAATCATATGGAAAAATTCCTATGGTTTACAATCCTATGAATCAAACAACCAAGATAGGAAAAATTCCTAATGATTAGAATCCTCCAAAATTCCTTTCAGAATCTTTGGTTTACAATCCTATGAATCAAACAATCAAAGAAGCCCTTAATCTATTTTATGATTCATGGAATTGTGCGTTGTAAAGCATAAAGTAAAAACAAATGATGGCAATTCAACTAGAAAAAAGTTTGGGCAGTTATGATACAGAAGATTCTAGAAAAAAAGAGAACCACTGTTGTTTTGAGGTTTGTGCATTATGCTTAAGTTCAACCATGGAGTCTGCTAGATTGTACATGTGGCAAAATCCGATGGGGGGCTAGAAGATGGTGCGAGGGGCCGAGTGGAGGGAAACTATGAAGGAATGCACAAGTGCGAGATCGATATTTAGAGAGAGGGGGCGAACACGTGCGCTGTTGCACGCAGTGGCGGAGCCATGAAAAATAAATGCGCTAGGGGGCCAAGCATTGCTAATCCTTTACGAGGTGGGTCAATTCATGAACTTAAACCATTTTAGCAGCAATTGTCTAATGATCACATTCATATTAGCCTCGATATATAGTGATGTTAGGGGGGGGGAAGGCAGGGCCCTTACTGCCCCCTGTCTTCGCCATTGTGCACGCGTCTGAGAGATGAAGCGGAAGGCATGGATGATGAGAGGGGGACGTTGGATATATAATTAATGTGGGTGTATTAGCTATATATGTTAACCCTATATAGAGAGGTATAGATTGATCGATGTGGACGGTGAAAGTGGGTGAGACCTCACTGGATATATCGATTGATCGGTTTGTGTGGAAAACTATGAAAGACCTAGCTATATACACACATACATATATAGAGGAACATCCACCGTTGCGCATGCACGCGTGAGAGATAAAGAATGCCCGATATGATGGAGAGGGGGTGTGTGTGGGTGTGTGCCTTCATGGGAGACCAACCTGAAGAAAAAGATTGCATGCGTGCGATGGATAATGTCGACTGGTAGTGTGTGTGCATGCATGTACGAGAGAAAGTTAGTGGTACAATTATAAAGGGAAGACTACTGTGTGGGTGTAAAAGAATAGGTGAGGTCATAATTAATGTAAAGTTGAATTCAAATATTTTGAATAAGAGATCCTGATGTTTGAAACCCATGCATGCATGAATATGATGGAGATATGCGCGGTGTGGTTTGGAAATGAGCATGTTGTAATGTATACACATTGAACAAGGTCAGACTGATTTGAATTTGAGATACCGATGGCAGACATCATTTGGCCACGTCGCATCCGTGCATGGACACACTATTCTAATTGGAGATGATGGGCGGCTTTTGCATCACATATCTATATCTATACCCCTATATCACTACTGGAATCAGCTACTTTGCCATCTGCCAGATCTTTGCCGTCCGCTAGTGGACGGCAAAGAAGCTCTTTGCTATCAGCTACCGAAAAGCAGACGACAAAGAAACGGCAGACGGCAAAGAACCTCTTTGCCATGCGCCATTTAGTTGTCGTCCGCCAGCTGATGGCAAAGAATCTTTGCCGTCAGCCAGCTGACGGCAAAGAGGGAGGTGGCCCCCACCCACCGGCCCGTTTTAAAAAAACTTAACACCCCCACCTCTTTGTCGTCTGCTAGCAGACGGCAAAGAGAGATAATGGCGGACGGCAAAGAGTGGCAGACGGCAAAGAGCCGAGTAACTAACTGATGCCACACCCCCCCCCCCGCCCGTTACTCTCCCTTC